>NC_063209.1:2381422-2453922 GCF_017589495.1 Alosa alosa
TAAATATCCTCTCTCTAATAGCAAAAAGCTCTTTATGTATGAAAAATCACTGATATAAATGAGTTGTGAAATCTGCTTCTTACCTCTCTAAGGCATATTTACTCATTTACAGTATAAAGAAATCCATGAAGGGGCAGGATGTGGTTGTTGTGTTTGCGTGTGTGTAGTGTATAATTTTTTCAATGACACCAATCCAATCCATGCTACTCATCCCCTTAGAAATGAGTGTGTGTGTGTGTGTGTGTGTGGGGGGGGTATCTGTTATCTGTTTGGGGTTGATTGTCTGTTATCTGTTTACACAAGATTATGCTCACTCCTCTCATAATTATAAAGTATTAAACGGGTTGAAAGTCCAAGGCTTGAAACCAGGAAGACGGAAAGAGGGGAATGGATCAGGAGGAAGAAAATACGCAAATATTCTGTGTTAACATTGACAATTGTCCAACAAAGGTCACTTAAAGTATGTTTTGGGAATTCCCCTCGTTAGTGTGCTAATTTTCTATTAGTGTTCTATTTCGTTAGTGTGCTAACTAATCTTTTAAACCCATCTCAAACCACTGTTTGGCTGCCAGTGGTAACAATTCTCACAGATAGTACAAGCGGTGATGTACAATATCTACCTATGGAGATGAGTGATGTTATTATCCCATGAAAAATCTTCCTCAGCTCAATTCCCCTCTGTTTTGTCCTGTCATATCTGGTAGGTTTGGGTGCTTTGGTTCATTTGGTTCATTGGTTTTAGATCCCTCCTTTTGCTTTGAGCTGTGTATCCAACCAATCAATGTTTATTTGAAGTATTTACAAAGCTGGGAAGAGTTGAGTATGACCGTATAAAGTACTTCAAATACACATTTTTCACCACCTGTTCATAGTACTTGTCTATTTCAGTCTCCCTGGGATATATCTGAGAGATTGGAAAGGTAACCTCATGTGTTGTTCCCTTTAGCACGTATTCAAGAAGGAGTTCAGGAGAGGAATAGTCGGAACAAGACAGACTCTGTAGTGGAACAGCAGGAAGTTGTGGGTGGGAAGGCTGTCGAATACTACTTTGCCTCAGATGCCAGGTGAGTTCAATTACCTGATAGCATGTGAGGTATTTTACTCATCTGTGAAAAAAAGGCATAGCAGCAGCTACGTAACAAGACCCTACTGAGTATGCAAGTTTGCAAAACACATAAGCAAAATGAAAATAGCTCACAATCCACACAGTAAGTAAAACACAGACTGAAAAAATCAAATGAAAACTTTGAAAACTCAAAGTTAGAAAACATTCAAAAAGTATGCACACGAAAAGTATAGGGCATGAATTGTGTGGTAGCCATGAACTACTATGGAGAGAACTTTTTCTCTTTTTTGTCTATAGAGTATCCAGAGCAAATGGAGTTGCTGTTTTAACCAGGTCCAAATCCAAACACCGGGCCCCACAACTCCCTCTACTATTCATTTTAGAATCATTCACTGAACAAAACAAATCCACATTACAGTTATCACTTGCACCTGGTGCACTGCCGACATGGATACATCTCGTAAGAATCGCGAAACATTACCTTGTCAGTAGATATAGCTCTATGGAGATGTACAGGGGGAACAAGTCATGAGAAGTAGGCTATTTACAATGGAAAAGTCAAATATAAATATATCGGGATTCTAGAGGGAGCGCTAGAGTTGCCAAAAATACCTGAAACTGCATAGGGTGCTTCTAAAGGGAATGGCAGATGTCACTCTCATTTAAATGGATGTTATGCCCAAATCACACCCACACCCCTGTTTAGATCGCTAAATCTAAACAGAGGAATGTGGCTGCACAGAAATGTGGCTGCACATTCCTGACCTGACCTGACCTGAGCTGACCTGAAAACAGACCTGAAAATCTAGATGCCACATAGAAAGACAATTTCCAGGATCTTCTGATGCCAAATGGTGATGCACTGTAGGCTCCACTATCCAGAGGAAAAATGTCTAGACTTAATCAAATCTTTTCTTTTTCTCACAAGAAATAAATCACCTCTTATTGAGATCTGACCTGGTTCTCCTGACACAGATTGAGAAGTCAGACTTAAGTCAAACTTAAATTGGACTTGGGCTGAGACAAGATGAGGGTTTTTTCTCAAGAGACAGAATTAAGATATGGCTAATATCTCTTATTGATGTTATATTGACCGTAATTATGTCTAGATGAAAACGCTAGACTAAGGAGAAATCTGCATGGTATCACCACAGTGACATGGCATACTCTTTAAAGTTAGGCTACATGAAGGGCCAACACATGTCAATTCCTCACTTACTCTGACATAAATAAGCTGACCTGGGTTGTATCACTTTCCTCAGTGCCATCATTGAGCACACCAACAAAGTGATCTACTTGGAGGATGACGACATCGCAGCTGTGATCAAGGGGAACCTGTCTCTGCACCGTATGAACCGGCAAACAGGAGATTCCCCCTCGCGGGCCATCCAGACCCTGCAGATGGAACTGCAGCAGATCATGAAAGGTCAGATCCCCAATCTTGATGACAACTAATGATTACCATGGCAACAAATTTCTATTGGCCATATTACCTTAACTCCATAAGCTCCACTATTTTATTTACTTAGACATTTTTTGTATGTTGCTTTCTCATTTTAATAACATTTTAAGATAGTACATGTGCAGAATTACATCATACTACTGCCTGAACGATGATATTGAATAAAATCCATTCAGATGTTATTAAGATGTTTAATATTCCATCAATTTCCAATACAACACAGAGATATGTTGACTGTATAAGTAGCTAGGGAATTTCCCCAAGAGTAGAATGGTGCTCGTTCAAAGAGCAACCAGGAACAAACTACTGTTCTTGGTTCATTTACCTAGTTAAAATGGGAATGAACCTTCTTGTGTTCCTTCACAGGTAACTTTGAAGCTTTCATGCAGAAGGAGATCTTTGAGCAGCCAGAGTCCGTGGTGAACACGATGAGGGGCCGGATCTCCTTTGATGGCAGCAAAGGTACAGTTGCTCTCCTCTGGGGTTTGCATTGGAATTACATCCTGTTCCACAAACAATCCAGGATGCTGTTTCAACACGCATGTGATCAGCGTTTAAATGCTAAGAAAGGAATGATTCATTGAAATGTAGTCAGCTTTGACAAACTCTGACAAATGCACTTTACTCTGATGAATATTATTTGCTATACTCCTCCCTGTAGTTTATGATGTACAGTGTTAATATGTACAAAGGGAGGTGGACACACAAAAGGCTCTTGGCAACAGTCGTTTTTCTCCTTAGGGCGTTCAATCTGGGTGCAATTTTATTAAGTTAATCATTTAAATGTTACTGTGGTAAAACATTGAAACATTTTGGCTTGTATGTTATCAGTATTCATTCAGTTCTATCAAACTGTATTAATGAGTATTTGTGCATAGGTTGTTAGGTATGTTGTAGATTATTATTTTCACCAGATTTGTATTTTTTAAAGGAATGAAGCAATGAAATAATCAAGTGAATTGTATGTCAAAATTAATAAGGCATCTCATTGAACCTGAACCTGTAGTGATCCTGGGAGGCCTGAAAGATCACCTGAAAGAGATCAAGCGCTGCAGGAGACTCATCATGATCGGCTGTGGCACTAGCTTTCATGCAGCTGTGGCGGTATGAATTTGACTAACATCACAACAAGAATGGAACATAAATACAAATGGGACACTTTATACAGTTGAGGGTGGTGGGGAAATTGGCAGTGACAAGGCCATAGGAAATATATATTTGTTTAAACTACACAGACTACACAGTGGCACCTGGATATAAATATAAAAGTTAATGAGTTTCACAATATATTATTTTAACAAACATAGGCTTTGAGTCTTAATTGTCGGGGTTATTGAAACACCCACAACCCCATCCCTGCTCTCCCTCCTTGGACATCAGAATCTATGCATTTACATATTTTACACATATGAAGAGAGTATTTGTCTTGAGATATACAGTAGACACAAGTTGATGTATGTTAACTTGTGGATGCATATGTTATAAATGGGATTGCTATTGTTTTTAGACCAGGCAGATCCTGGAGGAGCTGACAGAACTTCCAGTTATGGTGGAGCTAGCCAGCGACTTCCTGGACCGATACACACCTGTCTTCAGGGATGATGTTTGCTTCTTCATCAGCCAATCGGGTATTTAATGAGGCCTAGTCATATTGAGCAAAGCTATTTTGTGTGTGTGTGTGTTTATTTACAGGTGTTGTGAAATGTAAAAATGTGTTTTTGTGAACATGTGTGTGTGTGTGTGTGTGTGTGTGTTTGTGTGTGTAGGTGAGACGGCTGACACACTCATGGCACTTCGGTACTGTAAGGACAGGGGAGCTTTAACCGTGGGCATTACCAACACAGTGGGCAGTTCCATCTCACGAGAGACAGACTGTGGTGTGCACATCAATGCTGGGCCAGAGATTGGCGTGGCCAGCACAAAGGTAGAGACAGGCACTGACACAGAGAACTATTGAGAGCACAGAGCACAAGTACCTACAGTACTACTGTAAAGCATATATGATGTCAGTTTAGAGCACAGAGCACAAGTACCTACTACTGTAAAGCATATATGATGTCAGTTTAGAGCACAGAGCACAAGTACTGTACTACTGTAAAGCATATATGATGTCAGTTTGCCATTATTTGTCATAATATACTGTTAATACACTGCATATATCTATATTATTATTACTACTATTATAATGTTACTGTTACTACATTGCACATAATCTGTACATGTTGTTCATACATTGTTCATATCACATAGCCATATCTATTCTGCTCTTATAAAGTAACTGCTAATACACTACACATATTTTAGTCCAGTCATTTTAGGAGAAAGGGTTGAACAAATTGCAACACAAGCAAACTTAACTGATTTTGAATCCTTAATATGTCCTGAGTAAGGGAAAAAAAGCCCCGAAGAATCCCAATAGGGGAAAGTTTAGAAAAAGACCTAAATATACCCTATTCATGCGCCTATACAGTATTTTTCTCACGCAAATAGGGGGAAGAAATTAACCTTCACATATCACCATGAAAATTACTGAGTTGATTACTTACATCAAGACAAACAAAAAATGTATTATAAGTTTTTTGAAATTGTTTGTTAACATGGGCAAACAGGGCATAATGTAATTATGTATAGCGACTGTATAGTGACCCAAAACTAATTGCAACATTTAACAAACAAATTGTCCAAGGCATGGAGGAAGATAATACATGTCTTAACTGGTATTATATCAAAGTCAAAGTCAAAGTCAAAGTCAGCGTTATTGTCAATTTCTTCACATGTTCCAGACATACAAAGAGATCGAAATTACGTTTCTCACTATCCCACGGTGAAGACAAGACATATTTTACCAATTTAAGTCCACAGACAAACATAACATTCAAGTAAACAAAAAAGTAAGTAAATAAATAAGTAAATAAGAGGGCACATATAATAATGAAAAAATAAGAGCAGCAAAATTTGGTTGAAATTGTGCATAGACAGTCAATAAAATACTAGTGCAAAGTCAGGCCAATAAAAGGCTTGGGTAGTTCTGTTTGACCTAAGTAATAAAGAAAGTGGCATAGTGGTGCAAGTTATGTAAGAGCAGCAGAAGTGTTGTGTTTTCAGGACAACAACACCAAGTTGTAAAGTGTACAAGTGTGCAAGTGTTCAAGTGTGCAAGTGGAGTAGTGCAGGCGCCATTGTGGGTCCAATGTCCAGGATGTTATGTAGCTGAGGGTGGAGGGGGAGAGGAGGAGAGAGTTCAGCATCCTTACAGCTTGGTGTATGAAGCTGTTGGTGAGTCTGGTAGTGGAGGGCGCAGGCTTCTGTACCTCTTCCCAGAGGGCAGTAGATGAAACAGATTGTGGCCGGGGTGACTTGCATCACTCACAATTTTGGTAAGCCTTAAGGGGTGAGGTGGGTGGTGTAAATGTCCTTCAGGGAGGGGAGTGAAGCACCAATGATCCTTCCAGCTGTGTTCACTATGCTGCAGGGCTTTCCTGTTGTATTCAGTGCAGCTTCCGCCCCACACAGCGATACAGCTGGAGAGGATGCTCTCAATGGTGCCTCGGTAGAATGTGGTCATGATGGCTGGTGGAGCACTTGCTCGCCTGAGTTTCCGCAGGAAGTACAGGTGGCGCTGAGCTCTCTTAAGCCAGTGATGCAGTGTTGGTGGTCCAGGAGAGGTCTTCACTGATGTGCACCCCAGGAATTTGGTGCTGCTCGCTCTCTCCACCACAGCACCGTCGATGGTCAGTGGCAGGTGTTGGGTGTGACCTCTCCGGAAGTCAACAACAATCTCTTTGGTCTTGCTGACGTTCAGCAGGAGGTTGTTGTCCCTGCACCACGTGGTCAGATGGTCGACCTCCAACCTGTATTGAGTCTCGCCGCCCTTGGTGATGAGACCCACCAGAGTTGTGTCGTCAGCAAATTTCACTATGTGATTGTTGCTGTAGGTTGCAGTGCAGTCATCGTCAGCAGGGTGAAGAGCAGCGGACTGAGCACGCAGCCTTGGGGGCCCCTGTGCTCAGTGTGATGCTGCTTGAGGTATTGTTGCCAACACGTACTACTTGGGGCCTCTGACAGAGGAAGTCCAGCAGCCAGTTGCAGAGGTAGGTACTGAGTCCCAGTTTGTCAAGTTTGCAGATGAGTTGTTGTGGTATTATGGTGTTGAATGCAGAACTGAAGTCTATAAACAGCAATCTCACATATGAGTCTCTTTTTTTTAGGTGGGTGAGGGCTGGGTGGAGGGCAGAGCAGATTGCATCCTCTGTAGACCGCTTGGCTCGGTATGCAAACTGGAAGGGGTCCAGGTGGGGGGAGAATGGCTTTGATATGTGACATGACAAGCCGCTCAAAGCACTTCATGATGATGGGTGTCAGTGCCACAGGGCGGTAGTCATTGAAGCAGGATGGAGCAGTTTTCTTCAGCACAGGTATGATGGTGGCAGCTTTGAAACATGATGGGACGATGGCTTGCTTCAGGGAAGTGTTAAAGATGTCTGTGAAGACATCCTTAAGCTCCCCTGCGCAGTCCTTCAGCGCACGACCTGGGATGTTGTCTGGACCTGTTGCCTTACGGGTGTTGATAACAGCAAGTGTCCTCTTCACGCTGTCGGCAGAGAGGCACAGGGGCTGCTCATGTAGAGGGGGATGGGTCTTCTGTGGGCAGGTGCTGTTTTGTGCTTCAAAGCGAGCAAAGAAGCGGTTCAGGTTGTTGAGCAGAGGGCATATACCCTCTAGATCTCATCTAGAGGGTATATGCTTATAGAAAATATATAGTTTATGGTGTTTAATTAGTTTTCCCTGGACAGTATAGGCCAAAATGTATCCACTTTACACTAGATTCGCCTTTACAGAATAGAGGGCAATGTATTGTGCATGGCATAGAGGAAGATGGGAAATGTCTTAAATAGTGTTATATCTCCTCCGGAGGGTATATGCTTTCAGAAAATATATAGTTTAGGGTGTTTAATTTGTTTCCCTTAATAGTGCAGGCCAAAATGTATCAGCTGTTCACTTGATTCGCCTATACAGAATAGAGGAGTATGTGTTATGCATGGTATGGAGGAAGATGGGACATAAGTTGATTGATGTTATATTTCATGTACAGTGCATATACTTTTAGAATATGTATAGTTTTGACTGTTCTATGACTTTGGTAAAACCATGACCCATGCATAGGCATGCATTGTTAATTATTAATCTTAAACTATATTTATTAGTATAGCATTTTTGCCAGATGTCACAACAATAGAGTCACTTGGAGGCTAACTGCAGTTATCCCATCTGCACCCTTCTGTCGAATTAGGACATGATCATGTCCATCTTCAACTTTGCCTTCACAATTTTCCTGCATTCACTAACATAAACATACTGTGCTGTCCGATTATTGCTTTAGACAAAAATTGTGCAAAGTAAAGGGGCATCATACAGGCCCCTCTGATTGGACAGACAGTATATCAGTCAACCCCTGGGCAAGAGGTCAATTACTATACTTGCAAAATTATGGACTGATACTTTAGTGTGATATACTGTATGTTTCAGTGACCTCTAAATCAGATTATGTAAACACCAAAACCACTTTCCTAGGCTGAATAATGCCTAACTATGTGTTTGTACAGATTACACATTGTGGAACACTTACATGCAAAAACCCACTTGGCTCTATTTAAAGATTCAACAACCATTTCCATTGATTCAAAGGGCCACAAAATATAAAAATAAACACCAATTTTGCAACAAACCAGTCTGAAATAAGCCAAAGGAATTCACTCTTTGAAAATAAAAGAATGTTCCTCAACAATGCAAGATTCTAAAATTCCATGTTAAGTTAGATGGGGTTAGATATTCTTTAGAATGTGTATTCTACAACATTCTAATTACAGTTTTGTCAGTATGCTGAAGAATAATGCATGAAACAACCCTCATTTTAGCATATTTCCACTGGATTTTCATGGTTTTTTACTATGGTGTAAAGATCACCAATTGAAATATAGAAATGTGAAAATAAATTCTGTTGCAATTAGTTTTGGGTCAGACCTTTGCCTGGACTATTAGCTCTGTTGTGGTTAAATTAACTATACATAATTACATTATGCCCTGTTTGCCCATGTTAACAAACAATTTCAAAAAATGTATAATACATTTTTTGTTTGTCTTGATGTAAGTAATCAACTCAGTAATTTTCATGGTGATATGTGAAGGTTAATTTTTTCCCCCTATTCACGTGAGAAAAAATACTGTATAGGCGCATGAATAGGGTATATTTGGGCCTTTTTCTAAACTTTCCCCAATCGGGATTCTTCGGGGCTTTTTTTCCCTTACTCAGGACATATTGAGGATTCTAAATTAGTTAAGTTTGCTTGTGTTGCAATTTGTTCAACCTTGACCCCTATTTTGGCTTAAAATGACTGGACTATTTATATCTAATTTATATTACTCTAAACCACCTTCTGTAAACCAACTGCATACTACTGTCTACACTGCACTATATTTCTTGTCCTGCATGCACCACCTGTCTATACTTTGTATTTCACATTGCACTTTTCTGCTTTTTTGCACTTCTGGTTAGACGCAAACTGCATTTTGTTGGTTTTGTACTTGTACTCTGCCCAATGACAATAGTGTATCACACTTTCTCAGGCATATACCAGTCAGTTTGTGGCCATCATTATGTTTGGTCTGATGATGAGCGAGGACAGAATCTCAATGCAGAAGAGGAGAGAGGAAATCATCATTGGGCTCAAAGATCTCCCAGGTGAGCCTATGTCCTGCTCCACAACCCTAGTCATCACATCTACATCTAGTCCAAATAGCACATCTAGTCCAAATACCCAGTCTGCTTGTGGTGCTGATACATGGGGCAGCTTTCTGAGCAATCTTGCTTATCAACCACATAACTGGTTCCATGGGATCTGGTTGGATGATCATGACAATTTGCCTACTTGTTAAATTTATTTGCTGCCCAATATCAGAAGGAATGAGAACAACAATACTCAGGAACATTGCCCAGGAACATTGCTTAAACAGTTATTGTACGAATTTCATCAGCTTTATGTCAATGTTGGATCTGACTCTGGTACTTAGCTCCCTCTCTCTGTGTTCCCTCTTGTGACTCTAGACATGATTAAGAAAGTGCTGGAACTGGATGGAAAGATCAAGGGCATTGCACAGGAACTCTACCAGCAAAAATCCCTGTTGGTCATGGGTCGAGGCTTCAACTACGCCACCTGCCTAGAGGGGGCACTGGTGAGTCCAGCGGTCCTCAAAGGCCTGGCTTCTTTTTGGGCCAGTCATTTGTAGCAGCAGCACTCTTCAGCTTTGCCATTAGATATGTTTTGAATGATAGTAGTAGGGATGTCAACCTGTTTCACAAGCTCATGGAATGCAAATACAAAACGTGTGCCATAGCTTTTCACCTCCAGAACAGTTTACAACTCTTACACTGCGCAACTTCACATATCTGTCCCACTTTGACGTCAGACGGCAATGCATCATATCTGCAAAGCAGTATACTTACTTAATATAGTCATAAAACTATCTATGTGAAGATTGCTAATATTATTACTGATTCTCTTTTATGTCCTGTCATATGATTTGCTATCACAAAAGGCTATTCAGATGTGTGGGACAAATTTCCTTATAAAATTTCAGTCTTAATTAATCACCTCACATCATTAAGACATGAAGGCAAACCCCTCATTATCAAACCCCAACATGTATTTACATGACTGAGCAGCTTGTGTGGTTCACTCCTTGACCCAACAGAAAATAAAGGAGATCACCTACATGCATTCAGAGGGCATCCTGGCTGGAGAGCTGAAGCATGGGCCACTCGCTCTGATCGACAAGGACATGCCGGTCATCATGGTCATCATGAGGGATGCTTGTTACACCAAGTGCCAAAATGCCTTACAACAGGTCACTGCCAGACAAGTAAGTCAAACACAGAAACACACACACACACACACACACACACACACACACACACACACACACACACACACACACACAACACAAGCTTGCCTATTCCAAGACAAAGCATGTACACAAGTAGTCACAAAGTTCTAGGAATCCTTGCCTGTCAGTCTCAAAAGAGAGTCAAACTAAACATTTTGTTGCTCTTTCCCTCTCATCGCCACTCTTCTCCATCCAGGGACGACCGATCCTCATCTGCTCCGAGGATGACCCAGAGACCATAAAGTACGCCTACCAGACCATTGGGCTGCCCCACACGGTGGACTGCCTGCAGGGCGTCCTCAGCGTCATCCCCCTGCAGCTTATGTCCTTCCACCTGGCTGTGCTCCGGGGATTTGATGTGAGTGACTTACCTTTACCTTTGTGTCGAGCTTCGGTGCCATTGGTGTCACATATGTTATGTTACCTTTGACACTCTGTCACTTGTCACCCATGCCACATGTTGCTACTGCAACCATTATTACTATTTTCAAGATGAATCGTTTCATTCCTGCATTATTTCTAAGCACTTCAATTTGACACGTGTCATTTCCCCTCTACTCATACTAGGTGGACTGTCCCAGGAATCTGGCCAAATCCGTCACTGTGGAGTAAAACAGAGCAATCGGGGATCTGGAGGAGTCTTCCAGTACATAGTGCAATTAAGTGTGTGTCTATGTGTACGAAGGTGTGTGTGTGTGTGTGTGTGTGTGTGAGAGAGAGAGAGAGAGAGAGAGAGAGAGAGAGAGAGAGAGAGAGAGAGAGAGAGAGAGAGAGAGCAGGGATAGGGAATTGTGAAGGTGAGATGGGGACATGAGCAGTGAAGCATGAGCAGCTTTGTATGTGTATGTGTACTGTATGTGTATGTGTATGTGTATGTGTATTTGTATATGGGTGGGTTATTGTGGGGATACTGTATGTTTATCAAACTGAAATGTGAAACTCCACTTTGAATGAAAGAACTCTGAATGGAGAGCACATCTTAATACTGATAGTCACTTTTAAGAAGTTGCTTTTTATCCCAAAGGAATTATATAGTTTACACAAGGCAGTTCTCAAGTATTTTGCAACCAATCTTATTACATAATGAGCCAGAGGAAAGCGTTTTGACGTGCTCACATGGTGATCTGAAGTACTTGTTAATGTGCAATATTGTCTGACATGGGAAGTTAGAGGTGAGGTCTCTCATATGAAGGTAGATAAGATATACATAAATGCATTCCATTCTGTTAAACATATTCTGTATGATAAATTGCATACAACCAAAGTTTATTATAATGTTATATGTATGTGTTACAAGTTGATATCAGGCACCCTGACAATGGTCATTTGCAAGCTTTCACTGAAGATGTGTTAGCCTCCTCTCCAGAATTTGTGAACAGATCAGTTGATTCAAATCATAGAATAGTTTTCTTAACAGATGGCACAAGGGTATCGGCTATGATTTGTGTAAAGCTTTATTACTCTCAAAGAGTTAAAGCTCTTATATGGTTTATCAGGTGATTGTGACTGTCCTATCCATGGGGATCAATCAGTAGGCCTAACTTCTATATCACTGGTCTATAATTGTTTCTTTTTAGGTGAATCTTATTGTAAGATCAAATTGCTATTTTTATTATGTATTTATATTTAAAAAAGTAAACTTTTTATTTGGTGATACAGTTGTAGAGTCAGAGTGGGACAATCATTAACTTTGCGATGTGTCTTTCTGTAATGTAGTGTGTAATAATTAAATAAAAAATGTCAAGAAGAATTCTGAAAAACATTGTGCTGAGTGTGACATATCAAGCCCAGCTAAAGAACTGTGGCTTGATCATGGTTTACCATTATAAATCAAAATCAGAATCAGCTTTATTGGCCAGGTTTGTGTAAACAATCAAGGAATTTGACTCTGGTTAATCTAATCTCTTAAATTTGCATAACTTTTAATGTAACCTCTGTCTTCTGAATACTGACAAATCCTCAAATTTCATATAATCATTTACATAAAATACATGGCATTTTATCAGCATTATGGCCGTGACATGCAATACACACACACTTAAATGAGAGATTTCATTATGAAAAACTAGCAATGAAATGATTGCATACTCAGTGTCCACTAAGATCCACAAGAAGAATCAAAGTCAAAGTCAAAGTCTGCTTTATTGTCAATTTCTTCACATGTCAAGACATACAAAGAGATCGAAATTGCGTTTCCTACTATCCCACGGTGGAGACAAGACATATTTTACCAATTAGGTCCACAGACAAACATAACATTCAAGTAAACAATATAAAAAGTAAAAATAAGAAGGCACATACAATGAAGAAATAAGAGCAGCAAAATTTGGTAGAAATTGTGCAATTGTGCATACAGTAGACAGTCAATATAATAGTGCAAAAGTCAGGCCAATAAATGGCTGAGGTAGTTTTGTTTGACCTAAGTATGCAAGTGGCATAGTGGTGCAAGTTATAGCAGCAGAAGTGTGTTCAGAAGTGTTCAGGACAACAGGACAACAACAACAAGTTGCAAGTGTACAAGTGGAGTAGTGCAAGTGGAGTAGTGCAAGGCAGCCATTTTGGGTCTAAAAGTCCCAAAATGAAATCAG
This sequence comes from Alosa alosa, assembly GCF_017589495.1. Lineage (NCBI taxonomy): Eukaryota > Metazoa > Chordata > Actinopteri > Clupeiformes > Clupeidae > Alosa > Alosa alosa. The sequence goes on from NC_063209.1 coordinate 2,394,480, forward strand.
AACACAAGTCATTTTAAATGTAAAACTTTTTTTTATTTTCCCGTCAACTTTGGTAAATGATTTCCGGGTTACTGAAACACTACTGAACACCAGGGAACATGAAACTCGGCCACTCCTTCACCATGCTAGGCGCCCCAGAACCCGGACAATTATGAATAACGATCAGAACCGTTGCACCCAAGATGACAAAATGTAATGGTATGTTAGTGTCAAGAGCCTGCATCAACCTAGCCCATACCCACTCATTTGTGATTTGCACATGTGCATGCACGCTCGCACACACAAACACACACACACACACAGGCAAGAACACACACACACACACCATTAGCCTCCTAACATACACAAACACACTCACAAGCAAACACACACACGCACACTCTTATACACAAAAGCAAACTCACACATTCACACTCATTTAGGCCTACATGCACATGAGTTGCAAGAGTAGGAGATTTGATTTATTTTGTGGAGAGAATGTGCAGGACTGAGACTGATATTTTGTACCGCTATGCGGTACATCTAATTTATTGCTGGCGTTACTCATGTCTGGGGTATTAGCTACAGAGGATCTGACACTTCAAATGCTGGCACATCGTGTTGTAAACCTTTGTAGTAGAGCGTCACGTTTCAAATTAAACGGTTAAACAGACGCGAATAGTAGGCTGAACACATCTGCAACAGAAGGAGGTTGCTATGTTAACTCAGTTAACTTGTGTGAACAGTATGACAATTACAGGAAGATAATCGCTTAGATTTGTGTCATTAGGCCACTCAAAAATAGGCTATGTCAATCACTGGAGGTATTTTAATATTGTGTTTTGTTTTGCTAACGCTTAGGCCTTCCTATGGTTTTGATCAGCCTAATAATCTCTGAAATGTCAATTGGAAACACTAAGGTAGGCCTAATGTGTTGAAACTGGCATGCAACCAGAACGTTTATCGGCTCTGAGGTCAAATAAAGTCTCCACTCCTGTAAATTCACATTATGATTAATCACATCCATAATGCACCATTAAAGGTTTTAAAAGTAAGAAAAGGGCACAATTTGTTCATCACACTTTACATCGATACATCAGCTTTCCACAGCCACTTTGGACATTGTCGCATCAACACTGTGTAGCATAAACTTTTCCTAAAAAACGTCATGGATGTGACATGCATGGAACTTGCTGACTTACAAATTTAAGGAGCTGTGCTCTTAAGGCAAGCTGAGCATACACATTGCTCTACCATTCCCTTGTCAATCTGGAATTTGTCAAATGATTTGAATTTGTTGGAACCTTGAGTCCATTTACCCCCTTTTTAAATATGTATAATATTGGGTCAGATTACTTAATGTAAATATGTATAATATTGGGTCAGATTACTTAATGTAATCTTAATGTAATGTAATAACAGGAAATGTAATCCATTACAGAGCACAGACTGACTACACACCATTTTTTGTAATCAGTAACGTAATCCATTGGATTACAAAAATAATGTAATTTGAATACTTTTGGATTACTTCAAAATAAAAAACTCAAAAATGAAATACATTGAATAAAAAAAAGACAGAGCTTACAAAATACATTGAATAAAAAAGACAGGGCTTACAGATAGCAAGCGGCACTTGCACTTGTTGTGCTGGGTTGAGTGAATGGCCCAAAGATTTGTGTTGTGGGAATGTTATTTCTGCTACTTTATGGTACACATGTGCCCCGCTTCCCCTTTTCAACACAAATTGCGTGTTAATGTCTAAACCTCACTGCTGATCTGGGTCATGACACCAATGCCTTGTGCTGATTTGCACGGCTCAGCCCTGCACTCGCCCCGACGCTCAGACAATAATACGTTTTATCTCGTTCCTAAGCAACACAACTGTCAACTGAATACGCTCGCGTTGGGCTTTGAAAGTTGAACACAAGTTCAACGCTCAACTTGTTCAACGCTAGCATTACGCAAGCGTTGCCGAACCATAGAGAACAATAGGAAACCTGCCGCTGGCTAATGTGATCCCCGCCTTAAGGTGTTGGGAAGGAAGTTCACACAGTAAGTATATACTTTTTTGATTCTGTGAGGGAAATTTGGTCTCTGCATTTATCCCAATCCGTGAATTAGTGAAACATACTCAGCACACAGTAATCCCGGCTCAGTGAGCTGCCTGCAACAACAGCGGCGCTCGGGGAGCAGTGAGGGGTTCGCTCAAGGGCACTTTAGCCGCGCCCACTGGTCGGGGTTCGAACCGGCAACCCTCTGGTTCCAAGTCCGAAGCGCTAACCAGTAGGCCACGGCTGCCCAATATATAGTATTGTATATACAGTATACACACTACACCGATATGTACCAACTAGCTACAGGTACTCAACTGGAATAGACCTACTGTTTGAGCAGACATTGGGGGGTGTCCTAATTTTGGCCAGTTTGTCCTCACTTTATAGATAACTTGTACTCCTTTTCAGAGTCTGGTTGGTGGTCACCCAAGTTCTGCTACATTATGGCACACATACTTCCCCTTTTAAACACAAATTATGACTATCAACTGGCCTTGTATTTCTGCACAGAACCACTCACATGAAGGATAAAAAATAGGCATCCATTTTATTCTCTAGGTGGGTCGCAGTTGGGTGTGCTAAAAGACAATAACCCCTTAAATTATGACTTCTGACAAGTTTTGTGCAAATAAATGACAGATTGAGAATAAATTAATTTGATTAATTGGTTAATTAATATGATAATGATAATATAACCATCAACACATTTAAGGCATCTTGTTGTGAAAAAAGATGGCAATTACAAAGCATGATTATAAAAATATAGCGTTTAGATATCAGGGTGAATAATATAACCTATGTTATTTGACTGAGGGGCTCTATTCCGATTGGGCTTCAGGGATCCCTGAACACTTGGGCCCCTGGGCCTGGGTCCATTAGGCCCGTTCAGTAATCCATCCCTGCTCATCAATTTGCCTGTATAGAACTTTTGAACCGTTTTGGAATTCCTGGTGTGTGATATTCCATATGTAGTCTTATTCGAGTTTTATTAGCCTTTTGTTTGGGATAAAAAAGCTGATTTGGAAAGTGTTCCATGTCCCATTGAAAAGAGTATTTTGAGTATTTTCAAAATACAAAAATACAGTATTTTATTTTGATACGTTATGGCTACAGTATATTGTAGTTTATTTTGATGCATTTAAAAGGAGGGTATTTGGTATTTTATTTCAAAATAGGCTACGTCCTGATGTATCCTTGCCCATCCCTGTATGTATTGAAACACATAAACAAAATGTGTCTAACCAAAATGTGTCCAATGTAACTATAATCTGATTATATTTTTCTTATGTAATCTGGTCTGATTATAGTTACTTGTTTTTTGTAATCCAGATTACTTGTAATCAGTTACTACCCAACCTAGAATATTGCCATGTGAAAAATGTTGTTTCTGTATGGTTGCTAGTTCTGTGTGAAGAATACAGTATAACAATACAAATTTACAAAAAATATACAATAACAATTGAAGAGGCTATGTTTTTGGCTTAAGGCCCGTACACACCGAGTCCGATTTTTCGGACGAAATATTCGCACGAAATTACGCAGCCTATTAAACACATGCATTCGTATTAGTCTGTACACACCGAGGACGAAATTCGTTGCGATTAAAAACAATTTCGCATGCGAAAAAGAGCTGTTGACCAATCAAATAATGATTTTGCAGGGTTCCATTGATGTCACAATACAACGACGAGCAGAAAAAAAGCTGATAGATTGGGTGATCCTACTGCTCAGTGCTCACGATGACTAGTCTCCTTAATAGGCCTATATGCCAAAGTTACAGAGAGTTTACGTTACAGTAGACTCTCTCAGGTGTTCAAGAGTAGGCCTACTCCTGACGAACTTCTTACGTAGTGCAAACTCCTTACAGACAGCTTTCCCCACTTCTTACCACCGTCCCATTTTCACTCAACCAAAAATAATTAAATCTCACTACAGAGGGCTTCTCACTGCACATATTTGCAATGAAAAAATACAACATGCATTCATGGAAATGGAAGTTTTAAGAATAGGTCATGATAGGCTATGCTGCTGACAACAGCATTATGTCCAAGGTTACCACTATAGTAATTGTGCCTCACATTTCCTAGTGCGTTAACTTTGCTTTATGCTTCATAACTGAAGTAGCCCAATGTGGAACTCTGAAAAACTTTCTGTGGATCTTATAAAGGTAAGCTAATAACTGATAGGCTATCATTATTAGCTTTTGCTGTTTGTTGGATCATCGTCATACAAGCTGATACATTTTTACCACTTGTTGCAGCAGTGCGATTTTATCCCATGCTAATTTCTACAGGCTGTCTCTGTGCCTCCGCTCCTTAGCAGATACATTTTGATGTAGCCTGCGTGTGAAATGGTTTCGTGAGATGTAGGCCTACATGATATAGGCTATGGCCGTTTTATAGCGTGTTGGCGTATAGCATTTTGGAATGTAACATTTTAAATGAGGCCTTGCCTACCCTACAGCTTGTTAGGCTACACCAGTCCGCCCAAATGGCATACCTCGAGTCCAATATGCGGGCACCCCTGGCTGCAGCTTGCAGATCGGGGCTGGGCTCAATGTGGGGCAGAGCGCAAAGTTGAGCTCAGCACAAAATCAGCTCGTCATTCCCTGCTGACCTCTCGTCCGTCTATTTACCCGGACTCGGAGTTTTTCTCAAGGAAGAATGCTTAATTCTATAAAAGCGTATCCTCCTTAAACTACTGCCAACGTTAATCATGTCCCTTCCCGCCTAGCGTTAGAATTGCGTGTGTGTTGTGTAGTGGGGTGGGTGTATGGGTGCACTAATGAGCCAACCAACTTATGTGTTGGACTGCACAATTATCACAATAGCACAAGTAGCCTAGAATAGACAAGGGATGGGAAGGATGGCCGTAAGCTTAATTTCCCCAGCACCTCTCAAACCAATAGGCCTACACGGTTCCATGAATGATCAAGGCTATATAATCTGTTTCAAATCTTGATGATTTTATGAGTTCTCCCTGCTTACTGAAAGTCGCTGTGTGAACCTGCGTGACGTGAGTGCGAAATAGAATGCGAACTATTAAAATAATCGCATCGGACTTGGTGTGTACACTTTGAGTTATTTCGTATCGTATCTGGTGTGTACGGGCCTTTACTCTGAACAAAGTCAATCCTGCCTGTTCAAAAAGCCTGTTCACTTTGCCAAAAACATAGCCTGAAAAAAGCAACACTTCCCCAATAATGTTCGAATGACTGAATAATAACAAGCATTTATCCTGCAGAGGAGTTGCTGCTTACATCTTGTCATAGGCCTATGTCTCCAGCTGTGCTTCATAAGCACCTTTCGCTATGTTTTTTCTTGCAGTGGCGTAATGCTTTCTGGATGGATTTTTAGATCACCGCCAGACCACACCTGTTACGCTTATGGTGTAATAAAAGAGATGGGGATTGGCGAAAAATTCCAGTGTAAGAATAAACTTTGCATCGTGATAGGCTATACGCTAAGCGCTATGTTTCTGATCGTCAAAATAGGGCCCAATACCTGTAGAGGTTTATTTTGTGTGCAGGGAACCTTTAGGGAACGTTCCCGAACGATGCGTGTTTGCTGGAAACTTTGCCAAAATGGCAAGCCAGTTTTGGGCCACATTTGGGCCATAATGAGTTTGCTATCTGGGTCCCTATGAAAGAAATTCCCTGGGAATACAAATTGCATGAGCCAAAACCAGATGTTCCTCTTGTAGGCTCGTCACGAAGGATGCCCCAGTTTATGAAGTGTCATGCCTCCAGCTTCCCGGTAAGGGCGTGATGACGTGAAACACGTGTTGTAACAACCACCCTCCTACCATCATCACACACGTTAGGCTACTAATGTGTCGCCGCGGTACAAGGTTTAAGTATTAAGGACATAGTGTGGCTTGTAAAGATTTTTGTTGTGTCGAAGAAAGGTTATGCGAGTGTTAGTGTTGCTCAACTGATAAAGACACGATAAAGCAGAAAACACCAGACAAGGTAGGTGGAGCCCGGTTTCATTGCCTGTGCACGCATAGGCTACAAACGCCGGTTCTTGGCTGCTGCTGAAAAGTACACTGTAATACGGCTCTGGCATTATTCCGTGAGTTTAAGGGTCAGTTAAACGTAATAAATGCCTGAAAATCCGTTGAGATACGGACGAATTGCATATGCACAAAATGCACTTATAGCCTAGCTAGCCTGGGTTTTGTAGGTGGACAGCGAAAAAGCTGTCGACTAAATCACTAAAATATGTTAGTGAAACACTGGCATTATAGTGATGAAGTAGCTTAGCCTAACCTAAATGATTTTATATAGGCCTAAGTAGGCTACGGTTGTCTTTGGTGTTCATTTTTGAGAGGTAGGCTACAGCTAATCTCGTAGAGGGATGGACAGACCAAATTACTTATTGAAAATTATTTCCATCCTAAGGAACCAAAATAACATCTTAGCCTACTGGAAGGGTGGCTATCTCTTGATCGTAAATAATATTGTCACCTACTAGACTTTGTTCAAGTGCAATGCTCTTAGTCATCAACAAAATAATGAATTCAGCACTGTTTCGCAAACCTCAAACTTGTACAGTAGGTGTGCTCAGTGCCCCCCTCACACACACACACTCACACACATGATTGCCCACACTCATGAGTCATTGTGCTCTATTTATTTCTCTCTCATATGGAGTAGCCTATAACAGAAATATGAAATGTAGATGGGAAACTGAACTGATGAATTCATGTGTTTGAAATTCTGAAATAATTGTTCAGAAATGTTATTTCTGATCTTACATCCCATTGCAATCATGTCCTTATATTTGTGGGAAAAACAAAGCATCCATCTATTTGTTAACTTTAATCTCTCTTATTTGGTGAAGAGACATTTCAAAGACCTAGTGAACTATATGTAGTGAATAGAGGTCCATCATATGAATGACACGCAGGGCTGTGTGTAGCCTAGGCTACTATCTGAAGAAAATAAATGGCTTCTTAACTTCTCTCCATCCCCCTCCTACAGCCCCTTTAAGCAGCAGATACACAAAATGTAACTATAATGTTAACATTTTGTACAGAAATATGTTTTCCAAACCATTTGCATAGTGTGTGTGTGTGTGTGTGTGTGTGTGTGTGTGTGTGTGTGTGTGTGTGTGTGTGTGTGTGCGTGCGTGCGTGCACCTGTGTGCATGTGTGTGTGTGTGTGTGTGTACAGCAGTGCTTCACTATGGGATCATTCTGTGTCAAATCAGACAGAATCCAGGAAAATGGTTGAGCGCCATCTCAAATATTGCTCAGAGTTTGTGTACATTATTTGTGGATCCCGAAACTAAGACCTGTAAATATTCTCAGCATTACTGGACCATTAAAAGTTTGTAATGCATGCCCACTGCTCTTATATAACCCTGTGGATTTGGAACAAAGTGCAAAATGACTGATTAGAGTGAGTCTTTTCATTTTTAGTATACTTTTTAAGTATATTTTGGCCAAATATTTGCCTGTATCCACATTCTACAAGTACATCTGCCATTTTGCAGCAGTCATATTAGGCTCTGTGCTATACGCCTTGATTTTTACAATCTGTGTGTGTGTGTGTGTGTGTGTGTCTACCAGTTTGTATGTATATGTGTGTTAATACATGTATGCATGTGTCTGACTGTGTGTGTGCTACTTGCCCACCAAGTGTCATATACCCCTGCCCCAGGACTCATCAAGCATTTGGTGAAAAAAATAAGAACAAATGATTTGTTGCAGTGTTAACCCATTTAAACTACTGCCAGAGGGCTTCCGAGAATATTATATTGCAGATCTGAAGACATATAGCCCCTGTTACTGCAAATGACCTGAGTATTACAAAATCAGGCTCAGTTTTATTTAACAAGGACTTGGAAAGGTTTAAACTATGTTTTACTGACGTATGTGTCCTTTAGTCTGGCCAGCCTGACTTTCCGTGTCAACGCTGTGGCAGGATGACAGACGAGAGGGAGCAGTTTTACAACGTCCAAGTGGGGGACTCAACGTTCACTATACTCAAGCGCTACCAACAACTCCGCGCCATTGGCTCTGGGGCACAGGGAATTGTATGGTAAGCCACTGCTAAAAAGTGTGCCCTCAGCACCATGACATAGTTTCTACAGAAGTTCATTATTCATAGTGAGTGTTTGTTTGTTCTTTATTTGTTATTTGTATGCAGCCATTTAGCTGATGCTCTTATCCAGAGTGACTTACAGAGAGCTAATTACAGGGAGCAATTCAGGGTTAGGGGCCTTGCTCAGGGGCAGAGCAGTGGCAGCTCCTATTCAACCCATAACTGTCTGGCCTTACATTTGGAAGTCCAAATATCTAACAGCTAGACCATCACGACCCTAGCATAATGCCTCTAGCATCTCATATTAGACTTTTCCCTGGGTATTGCTCTCAGCAGACTTACAACATCAGTGCAACAGTATTTATTGAGCACAAGCATTTGCCCACATTTTTAAATGTAAGGAAAACATGTTATCTACATTGTGTTTGTTTTATTTGTTCCTTTGTTCAAAGCTCTGCTATGGACACAGTTCTAGAGATCCCAGTTGCAGTGAAGAAACTGAGTCGTCCTTTCCAGAACCAAACCCACGCCAAACGAGCCTACCGGGAGCTCGTCCTGCTCAAGTGTGTCAACCACAAAAATGTATGGAGCATTTTACTGAACATGAACATCAAACACATTTGAGCATCACTACTTTAGCACTATTTTGACCATCACTACTTTACACTGTTTTGACCATCACTACTTCACACTGTTTTGACCATCACTACTTTAGCACTGTTTTGACCATCACTACTTTACACTGTTTTGACCATCACTACGATAGCACTGTTTTGACCATCACTACTTTAGCACTGTTTTGACCTTCACTACTTTAGCACTGTTTTGAGTTTCTCAGTGTGAGTCAGATTTGGGATTCTAAATCTGGATGGTATAGGGAATTTGTTCTGTCACTTTTATGGATAGGACAATATGGGAAACATAATTCTGCACCAGCTGACTGGGCGTCATGTGAATTGTCACGGCTCATTTGACACAAACTGTCTCTGTGTGCAGATTATCAGACTCATAAACGTCTTCACACCTCAGAAATCTTTGGAGGATTTTCGGGACTTGTAAGTGTCTGTTTGCTTTCAGTCCCAGTCTTTAATGAGTGTGAATTGTCACCAAATAAAGACATCATTATCCTGCTGTTGTGACGTGCTCCCCAGGTACCTGGTGATGGAGCTGATGGATGCCAATCTGTGCCAGGTCATCCACATGGATCTGGACCATGAGAGGTTGTCCTACCTGCTCTACCAGATGCTGTGTGGAATTCATCACCTCCACTCAGCTGGAATTATTCACAGGGTGATTTTTGGATGACCAAGATCTATCTATCTTTCTCTATCTCTTTCTCTCTCTCTCTCTCTCACATATATATGTGTGTGTATGTGTAACATTGAAAGAATGCTCTGAGTATAGAAAATAGTATTTCTGTACTGCAGGACTTGAAGCCCAGCAACATTGTGGTCCAAACGGATTGCACACTGAAGATTTTAGATTTTGGCCTTGCACGGACTGCCTGCACTAATTTCATGATGACTCCATACGTGGTGACCAGATATTATAGAGCACCAGAAGTCATTTTAGGGATGAAATACAAGGAGAACGGTAAGGGACAAATATGTCTTCTATAATGAAGTTATAACATATGTTACTCTAGTCATTTATTACTTTAAAGCAACACCAAAGAGCTTTTTGTACATTAAAATAATGTTTCCAAAATTGTTTCAGTGGTTCATCAACTTGTAACAGGGTGAACGGCACTTCTGCATTGCTTCACAGCCCACTATCGGCTATAACCGCACTATGTAAGTTTGCCAGATCGGGTAGCGGATCTGTAGTTCGATGGAATGAGACATAAGAAACTACAAATTTGACTTGCATCTGATGTCGCAATACATCGTACTTTCATAAATCGTGCAACATATTCTACCTTGTCTATGGACATCGTTATTTGCAAAGCCGGTGCTGGATAAACAAATAGCATGCGTGCGACAGAGGGAAAGTTCTTTGGTGTTGCTTTAAATAATACACATAAATAAATAAAATGTCTGAAACAAACTCATTGTTACATAATTTCAATCAAACTGCCACAAACTAGTAGCCTGGAAAAATCCGAACTCATTTACGAAGTGAATAGAGTCTAGTGACTCTCGATTGGGAAATGTTTGCAACACGTTTGCAACATGACGGGCACTAACTTTGAAATCATTGGTCCAGCCTTACCAATGACATTAATCAGAGATTCCTAACGTTACTTCCTACTTCACCTAAACTTTACAAACTAACAATAAACAGCATCAACAGTCAGGAAACAATTACTACCTTTGCGGTAAATACATTTCTGCATTTTTCCAACGGTTATGAACTATAGTGTTCCAGATTAGATCTCCAGATTAGAAGATCTAGATGGGCTAATAAACTAGGGGGAGCTGTGGCGCAAGTGGAAGCACCGTATCACATATGGGTATCAGTGCCATCAGGGTCCATTCCAGCCTGCGGTCATGTCCCGATCTCACCCAATCTCTCTCCTACTCGCTTCCTGTCTCTCCAATGCACTATCCATATATGTGACCCTGCAAGGCGAAACCAGTCGTTTTGGTAAAATGTACAAAATTAAGTTATTGTACTCACACTCACATAAACTAAGCTTACCAACAATATGTATATCGAGGGTATTGCAAAAAGTATCGCTAAGATAACCGCATCCAAAGTTGCCATGGTTCTCCTGTAACGATACACCAGAAGAGGAGAAAATCACCTTTTTAAGTAAATGGTCACGTGCGATAGTGTGAGGGCACAGCTATGATTAGCCTTACGGTAGCGTGACTTTGAAGCGGATGACTGACTATGCAGTTTCAACCGTGCAATGAGTCTTTTTCTGCCCACTTCTGGGACGGTCATAAGGTGTCACTATAGAATATAATTAAGGTATTTCGGGGGAAGTAAGGGGAGAGGAAGTTCTGTGTGTCACAGATTGTGTATAGCCTAGCCTACTTTAAAATGTGCTAGCCTACTTCAATGGAAAACTTCTCCTGGTCCCTAAAACGACGCCAGGATATTTCTAAAAGTTCGTGCTTTTGACCGTTAGTGCCCTGAAAGGCAAGTCTTTCACATTCATGTTCGGTTACATCTGCCAAGAACGTGTATGCAAAAACGTGAAATTCGACATTTTAACCTGTACGTTTGTTTATCGTGGATTTTCTCAAAATAGCACCGTGCGCAAGATGACTGGTTTTGCTATGCAGGGTCACATATATATATATATATATATATATATATATATATATATATATATATATATATATATATATATATATATATATATATATATATATATATATATATATATATAGGCAAAAAGCCCAAAAATATATACTTTAAAATACTACCATAAACTAGTTCTCACCAAACTTGTGACAGTATGAATATAACCTCTGTTCTCTGAAGTAAAACTGGAGACGTTGACTGAAGCAAAGTTATTCTCTGAGCAACCAAACATACTTATCTGAACCAATCTCTGACCACTAGTTTTTTTCATAGGCTACTGGCTATTTATAAAGCATGCTACTTAACGACAACACAGTATACACTATTAAGCCATGTGGGTTTTAGTAAAGGGGCACATTGTAGAAATATTCATTTGAATAATGACTGTAAATAGTTTTCCCTTGTTCATGATCAGTGAATTGATATTTTGTCCCAGGTCATCTGGTTTTTAAACCCTAGCACTTGAGCAGACTAATTAAATTGCTGTTTTTTAATCCTTGTATTTGCTCAGCTCTCCATAGCCAGGAGTATTTACTCATAAGTATAGTTCTGTCCACCTCTGCCATGTAACCGTGATGCTGCTTCTTTGTAGTGGACCTATGGTCTGTAGGCTGCATAATGGCTGAAATGATTCTGCACCGGATCTTGTTTCCTGGGAAAGACTGTATCCTTCTTTGCAGTGTTTTTCTTTAACCAGTACTTACTTGGCATGGTTAAAATACAGTATGTTTAATGAAGGTTTGAATATGGCACTTGTTTGCGCTATGTCATGTCAGGTTATTGACTTTTGTGTGTTCTTACATGACTCATTTATTATATTTGCATGCATTTTAATCATGATAAAAATACTGAAAATATTAAAGAAAATATATAAAAAAATACATGTCCTTATAATCACTTGTTTTTGTTTACCCTTTCTACAGATTGTGTTTATTTCTGTGGATTCTGTTTTCTGTTTAGCATCTGCATACCATTTCATAATATGTATGTATCCTTTTCCATTGTGTACCATGTTTCATTTGTTTAATTTGCCCATTTCCTTTCACTTTCTGCACTATGAACATGTTGCCTGTTCAGCCACCAGTGGGAGACAGCCTCCTTTATATGAGTGTTGCACAACAACCCTCATCATCAGTAACATGGGAGAATGTGTATGCATATTGTCTCTCCTCTAGGATGATTCAAATCATTCAAAGTTTTGAAAGAGAAACAAATTATGTGATTTTGTATAATTCATTTTTGCTTCATTTTGAGACAGCTACGTGAATCATGTCTCTTCACCATCTTAATACAACAAGCTCTTAACTACAATGATTAGACATTGACCAGTGGAACAAAATTATTGAAGTCCTTGGTACACCATGCTTGGAGTTTATGAGTCAACTCATGGAAACTGTCAGGAATTATGTCATGAGTAAGCCCCAGTTCCCAGGGATAAATTTTGCTGAGGTCCTACCAGACTGGGCCTTTCCCAGTGAGTCTGAACAAGATAAGCTAAGAAGTAAGCCTCCTGCTCCTGTCCCTTTTTACTTCTCTACATTTCTGTGTATTTCAAATTAAATGAAAGTTACTTTTCCTTTTTTTTTTTTTTACCTTTAATTCACATAGATATGTTTTTTCATGACCGTTTTATATTTATAAATAACAGAGCATCCTTTTATTAGAACTTCTGAGGTTGTGGCAAAGAGCAAATCGTTCAGATACAGTCCTCCAATAGTCTCCATTGACCTCCAAGACTGCCTTGGTAGCAAAACCATCTCTTACAGTTTTATTGTTGCCATGACAGCCAGCCAAGCACGAGATCTTCTCTCCAAGATGCTTGTTATTGACCCTGAGGGAAGAATATCTGTGCAGGAAGCCTTAAATCACCCCTATATTCAGTTGTGGTATGACCCAGCAGAAGTAAATGCTGTGAGTAGACTATTCCATTGAGTATACACCATGGGGTTCATGCCTTCTCGTGCCTTGTTTTGATGTTTTTACTTGTCTGTGTTTTTTCTGCTCCACAGCCACCTCCACAAATCTCAGATAAGCAGCTGGATGAACGAGAGCACAGCATTGAGCAGTGGAAAGGTGATTCCTCCTCAAGCAAATCAAATACAATTCATCTGTACAATGAAAGGACTACTCTGAATATGCTATATTGAGATTTGTTTTTTCCATAGTGTTGATATTTGAAGAGATTCTGGACTGGGAGGACAGAAGTGAACTAAACGTGGGAATGCAGAGGGAGGAGTCATTGGGTATCTATGATCCATTTCTCTGGGCTCGCCACACACCATTGGTATCTTGTGTCTGCAGTCGGTGACATTATCCAATAACAAAAGAATATTTTTCTATGTCTCGTCCTTTGTATTTTGTGTGTGTGTGTGTGTGAAAGACTCAGCTGTGAGCAGTGTCACAGGCATCTTACAGTCCTCCTCCATCTATGATATGTCTTCCGTGTCCACAGAGCAGACACTTGCTTCGGACACTGACAGCAGCATTGCGGACCCTCTCAGTGACCCACCGGACGAGGGCCTATGATGGGATGCTAGATATCCACGCTGCCTGTGTCACACATCTGCCTCTCCCCCACAGAACACCTTTCCCTGGTGTTTCCCCTGGTGTTATGGATGCTTTGTTTTATATTCATGTGGGTCTTTTCTTGTGAAGTCCTGTTGTTCATTTTCAGCTCATGGCGGTTCTTGGTATCTTGCCAATATCATTTAGGTCTTATATCAACTCTATTTTCATTTTAGTGGCCTTTTTCACCAAGATAGCAGCACTACTGTGGATTCCATGAGGTGGTGCATGTTTCTGAATTACTTGAAATATACTTGAAGTGGACTTCAAGTAGTAATGTGCAATTCCATTTGATTTATTCCTCTGACAATTGATTAATGAACCAAAGTACTTAACATTAAACTGAATTTGGCTCAGTATGGCCGTTTTGTATTTGCCTCTCAGTGCAGGGTGTATTCGATAAGTTCTTCATTCATTTTAGGAAATAGCTTTGTGGTAAATCAGTCACAGCCAGTTGTGACCAGGGTTAGATGGATTGGTATGTAATGTAAATGATTAGTTGAGATCTTTCTTGTGATACATTCTTGTCCAGTTCACTGAAGAACTACTAACTTAGAGGTCAGAAAACTGGCATGGCAACTGAATGTTTCTTAGCACCTACTGTATAAACATCTATAAGCTTTCAGCAGTATTCATATTTGGGAGTTGACTGAAATGACTTTGTTGGTGATCAAAATTTAAGCATGCAGTGTGACTTCTTTTACAGTCCTGCATTCTGCCTAAGTACTCATTTTTGTTTACAAACCTTCAAATTTGTTTTGTTGTTAACAAACATGTGTGCATGTTTGTGCTCCTGAGTAAGTGTGCTATATCAGAGGATGCTTTATGTGTGCATGCATATTTAATGAATGTAATGACATGAGCCACCACCATGTGCTCCCTTTACCAGTATACCAAGTGCATTCTACATGTGAAGGACAATTCTATACAGGGACACCAAAGTGGGCTCTACTCGAAGATGATCTGGATTAAAATGAGGACGTTTCACAAGTTGAATTGTGAAGTGTTCTGACCGTCTGCATTGTGTGTTGTGTGATGGCTTCTATAAATGATCTGCAAAAACGGTATTTGCTTTCACTGTAATGTGTCTGTGGGAACTGCCAGCGTGCGTAAATGTGTGCTACTGCATAATAGCCCAGCAAGTAGAAGCACTAAAAGACAGCTAGACTGTGTGCAACAGCTGTGAGTACAAAGGCTTTAAATGGGTATTTTACTACATAATAATATGCTATGTGGCTACTTTGTACGTCACACCTACCTTAAAAGAAAACAAGATAGTTATTAGCTCTCGGCTTCTATATAAAGGTCTTCATAAATTAATTTCATGGTCATGTGAAAAGTGGTTCATGATTGTGAACCCACAGTCGTTCATGAAATACTCTGAGTATACCTTTTGAGTTGTGCTTAGTGTGCCATCTTTTGCTCATTCTGGAGGAACAGTTGCACACGATGCTTTGAACAATATTTCGCAGAAACCTTTAATCATGGCTTGAGAATGCCATATTCTATAGATCATTGTTATTATTCTTGGGTAGTGGAACACATGAACTTCAGCTCTGAAACCTCTCCAGACATGGATAAGATCCTGTGTACTGCCAGGACAATGAGCCCTTGTGCTGTAACATGACAAAACTTTGTCTATTTAATTATATCCAGTGGAGTTGATTTAAACTAAATGATCTTAACCCAAGATGGAACCATGGAAAGCAATTATTTACTCTTCATTGATTAGTTACTTTTAATTGAAATGTCAACTTTTGACAATATTGCCACTCTTAAAATGTCAACATACCAAAGGAAACCCTAGGACCTAAAAACATCAACTTGGGAATTACCTTTCTCATACCACCTAAAAAACGAGATTACTGTTTTCCTTTGGTTAGAACTGGCATCAACACCAGTGTACATCAGAATAGTATTTCCTGGGTGTCGCTGTCATGTCTCAAAATCCCTGCACGATGCGCTCGGTTTTCTTTGCCTCGTTGGTGAGCTCGCCAAACGCATCAAAGAACTGCTCCATCTGGCTCTGGAGCTCGGTGTTGCGGCGGTCAGCGTCGGCTCGTGCCCGCTCCACCTCACACAGACGCAGCTCCACGGCGCAGTACCAGCGACGCTGCTGCTCCAGGTTGGCCCTCAGACCCAGCACCTCCGCCTCCAGGGCCTCGTTACGCTGCTCAAGCCTGATGACCAGTGCACATGGACACAGACACACAAGAGCCAAATCAGCATTTGCATCTGCTGTGGTGCTTGTGTTGACTTTGGCATCTGGTTTGGTATTTACCATTCCCTATAATGCCCCTTGAGATGAATTTATACAATGACAAACACATTTCTACATCAAACATTTTGAAGAGGGTGCTAGTATTTAATGACTATTGCATATACCACTTAGAGAATTGCAATAGGCCTATGTGTCTGTCATATGTACTTCAGAATTGTTTTCCAGATATTTGAGCGGGGTCCCATAGTCCATGGATACAGTAAGCATGGAAACTTCTTTTTCATTTTATTTATCCTTTTCTAAAGATTACCTTGATAATGACAAAGTGATTGTGCTGCTTCTAGACATAACAGACCCTCGTCTTATCTTAAGAACCAAGAAATGTTCAGCAGGGATACGACCTTTCCTCTGAGTCTATATTAGCTTGCTGTAAGTATGTGGGAGTGTCTTGTTCAGCAGCAGCACTGTAAATAGCTGCTTCCAGCATTACACTAGAAATAGAGTCCATTTCATCTCAGTGGCTGTTTTCCTGTTTTGTTTATGGCTGCAGAGACTCGACTGAGGAGAAAACAACATCCTGATTTAACCATTATGAATTAACCCTCCAATTGACCCCAAACATTTCAACCATGCCCAGTACAGTAGAAATGTTGAACGTGTAGCCAACCACTTTAGAAGAGGAGTTAATCAGGCGGTCTAATGATGTCTACACCAAACTCTGTAAATTCACTTCAGCATAGCCAATCATTTAAAAGGATTTTCTGCTTCTTATTTCAAAAATGAAATCCAAGGATTTGAAAGCAAAATGAGTTTTACCTTCTTATTTGGGTTTCATACTCCTCCCTCTGTCGGGCAATCTGCTGCTTGATGCTGGTGAGAAGCGCGGTCATTGTGCTGGACGGCTGGCTGGACTGCTGGACTACATGGACCTCAGGTTGACTAGTTGGTGGTGGAACAGTGGCAGGTAAGGAAGAGGGGTAAGGGGTAGGGAGCAAAGGCAGATTTAGAGAGAACGTGTTGTGGAGGTCTCTAGTCCCTTGAAGTAAGACTTCCCCACCAATGTCTCTGGCAAAAGGTTGCGTCTGAGGATTTGTGTTGGAGAATGGGTGTGGAACCTTTAATATCTTTGGCCTGGACTCCACTGCAGTGAAAAGAAAGGGGTCGGACTTGCAACCGCTTCTCTTGTTCGGCTGAGCATTTGCTCCTCGACTTCTGTCCTCTAGACTCTCACAAGAGGATATCCATCTATTCTCTGTCTTCTTTGTGAAGTCTATCCAGTCCTTGGGCTCAGAAGCCTCTGATTCGCTTTCGTCGCAGTCCGTGTTGAGGCTGTCCTCGGTGGGGCTCCTGGGCATCTCAAGGTTGTCGTAGAGGGAAAGGATGCTCTCGTATGTGCTGCTGCAGCTAATGGTCTCATGGTCCCCAGCGGCCAGCTTCGGCCAGCCCTGTCCTCCCATGGCCCATCCACTGCTTCCTGGGCCGCTTGGAACACTGCCATCCTCTCTCCCTCCGAGCGTGGGAACCACGGCAGGAGGGACGGTGACCGGGATAGGGAGAGTTCTGGTCACCCCGGGGTCGCTGCTCTCTGAGTGGGACAGGCAGTTATCGTACAGAGGGTCAGTGAAGGCAGAGCTGGCCCTTCTGCGTGTGCCCAAGGGAATGGTCCTCAGCTCCATGTCCCGCCCAGTTAAGTGGCCAGTGGAACCAGTGGGGTCAGGGAGGACTGAGCACTGTGAGGATTAGGTCCAGTAGGGGCCGGGTTTCAGTTCTATCCCTGTTGCTCAATGGGTCTGTCGACCTGAGGCATATCCTCTGACAGGAAGTGTTGTGGTGCGACATGAGAGGGAAACGGGACCAATGTGCCCCCTCTCTCTCACTTTCTCCCTCTCCCTCTCTCTCTCTCTCAGCGTTACTTAAAGATCAGCTGTTGCCCAGCTCCCAGCGGGAGGGCCAAGGCATATCTAAGAGCACACCCTTATTCAGAGGAGTGCAGATATGTTCTAATTGTGAGCCTCACTGACGGTGAGATACTTGTACAGTACAGTACTTGGCAAGCAGACATTTGACTTAATCTTGCCAATGGTATTTTGTAAATGTTTGTAGGGTCATCCTGCAAAGACGTTGACTTTAAACTCTCCTGTTGAACCTAACTTTGCCCTGTCACGCAATATGAACCAAACTTCGCCCTGTCACACAATGTGAACCAAACCTCGCCCTGTCATGCAACATGAACCAAACATAGCCCTGTCACGCAATATGATCCAGACAATATGAACCAAACATCGCCCTGTCACGCAATATGAACCAAACCTCGCCCTGTCACGCAAAATGAACCAAACATTGCCAGTCAGGCAACATGAACCAAACATCGTCCTGTCACGCAATATGATCCAAGCAATATGGACCAAACCACCCTGTAACACAATATGAACCAAACCTCGCCCTGTCACGCAATATGAACCAAACCTCACCCTGTCACGCAATATGAACCAAACCTCGACCTGTCAAACAACATGAACCAAATATCGCCCTGTCACGCAAAATGAACCAAACATCGCCCTGTCACGCAATATGAACAAAACCTCGTCCTGTCTCACAATATAAACCAAACTTCGCCCTGTCACACAAAATGAACCAAACCTCGCCCTGTCATGCAATATGAACTAAACCTCGCCCCGTCACGCAACATGAACCAAACCTCGCCCTGTCACGCAGCATGATCCAAGCAATATGAACCAAACTTCGCCCTGTCACGCAATATGAACCAAACCTCACCCTGTCACGAAATATGAACCAAACCTCGCCCTGTCACGAAATATGAACCAAACCTCGCCCTGTGAACCACAGTGAAACCAAACTCCAGCAACTGCATTCTGAGCAAGATAGGAAGACCAAGATATGGTGAGCCCTTTTGAGGGTAAAAAAAAAACAGAAGTTTTTAAAAACAGAAATGTTAAGTGGTAAGTAGGACTACAAGTGTTATGAAAATTTCTATTTCAATTTAAATTTCTATTCATTTGTAAGGGACAGTGTGCAATTAAAACATAAATGTAAACATTTGATGCATTGCACCAGAGTTAGCCTTGGGCTAATTTACAACACCCCAAACCTTGAAAGCCAAGGAGACATTTAGTATGTTTGCATTTGTTCATCTATGCCTTTCAGGAACTTCCAATATCTGAGAATATAGAATAGAAAGAGTTTGGGATATGGAGTATGTCCAAGAGAATCTTTACGTCAACAGATTTTTGACAAACCCTAAACCTAATCCTGCAAGGATGCATTTGCATTCTATGCCACTTTTTGCTGGCATCTGTAATTATTAAATGTTGGAAATGTAAAGATGGCTGTCCAAAAAAAAATTAGTTACATTTCATATAATTAAAATGCACTGTATCTTGTATACAGTTGACATCGAACACCCAACTGAATGCAACCAAAGTAGGCATAAGTCTATCCAGAAATGACCTATGGAATGAATGACCAAAATGACCAGTGGCATGTTTGGTCCTTCCTTGCAGACTGACTTTGGGCTTTTAATTGGACACTGCATTGTACAATGAAACTGGGAACCAGAATGTCTTCGATCTGATGTAGTTGATGACGTTGACCACTAGGTGGAGATGTATTCACATCAACTCATTTTGGTGATCAGGGATGACATGTCTTCATACCACAAAGGAGAATGTAAAATAAGCCACAGGGCAGTGTTATGTCAAGTGCTGGTAAACCACAAAACACGTCTTCTTCCCTCATTTCATCTTTCCCTGCGCATTCCTCTTCCATCGGAATGAACTAAATTGGCAGTTGCTAAAACTCACCATGAAACAAATCATCTTATTTGAGAAAATCTGAGGATTATCAAGGAAAACATCTGCATAGACTTGATCTGAGACGGTTTCCAAATTATTTGTCGCTTAAACCACAGTTAGGGTGTTTTGATGAAAATTAAATAGCATACAATAATGCATATGAGAAAATAAAATATGAATCAGTGAGTTGTTAATGGGGTTAATAGAGGTAGATAGTAGTGATTTGGAATGTGGTATAACATGTTGAAAGGATTTGTTTGTGTGAAAAAAATGTTCTGAGAGAGTCAAGATAAAAGTCATAGGCCTAACTGGTTCAGAAATGATAAGAACACGAAAACTACTTTCAATGTCTTGATCTCAATTGAGAAATATAAAAGATACTGGAGTGTTTCAGTAGCACCACAGTGAAACTAACTGATAGTTTAGGGATAATCTGTAATTTCTTAGTGTGAAATGTCTATTTCAGTTCATATTTGTTCCTATTCAGTTCAGCCATGGCTCTGAGAGAGACATGCAGGAGCAGAAGAAGAAGACATTCCTCACTCTCCTAGACCTGCGTAGTTGTTTGTAACCACGACAACAGCTGCCATGACAACTCTGATCCCTGTTTTAAATAATAAAGCATCAAGAGGTATAAAAAAAAGTAGCTAAGATGGAACTGTAATTATGCAAGGGTGGTCATTATGTAGGGAGGTGAAATTGGACGGTGCCCTTTTTTAAAAGCGTCCATACATATTTGCATACCATTACAGCAAGAGGATATTACCTTTGTGACAGATTTTCAATATAGTGAGACAGTAATGGTCCATACCAAGCTTACTCTTCTTTCTCTCTGTGTTTCTCCTTGATAACTAAGCTGTGATCCCACTGCGGCCTCTCTCTAGCCACTTCTGGCATCATTAGCATCATGCTAATCCTTTACATTGTCTTTCGTCCCTGGAAGGACAAGGTCATTGTCAGTGGCAGCACAGCACACTGGAAGTGAAAGAGGAGTGGGTTTACTCAAGACTCCATTGAACTAAGCATTAGACACAGTGATGGTCAAGCGAAACTATCCCCATCCTCATTTTCCATGATGGCTGTAGTTGTGCGTTGATTCCATGGGTGGTTATTTCATTCTGTGATCTTAAAACAAGCTAAGCTAACTGGGTGATCGCTAAGTTTGACACAGGTGTTTTTTTGCATATAAACTCTTCTAGCTTGGAGATGCTGGAGCATGAAGAGAGCCCTGCGACGACAGCAGTAGCAGCAGCAGCAGCCTGTGCTCTGTGATAAGTGACTGTGCCGTGCGTGGGAACAGCTCACACTCCCATCCTCAGCAGCACCACCGCCAGCCCCGTGACAGAGTATCAAAATAGCTCCCCTCATCTTCTGGTGCATCAACAACCCTTACAATCCTCAGGCAGCATTCACTTGCCCCCCACCCCCTCACCCCCCGGCACACACACACACACGCACACACACACACACACACACACATACTGATACAACCACTGTGTATACATATAGGCACTGCACAACACACACATAACCAATTATCATGTGAACACACATCAACTCCCACACAGGTACAAAACGAGTAACTGCATGTGTACGTCATCGCTGCTCCCTGTGTGGGTTGCTTGTCTTCTATTCTGTATAGGAACAGGTTTTCAGTTTCTGTTTTTCTCAGGGTGTGTGTGCTGAAAGAAAATCAATCTGTGCACATTATTACTGCCCATGGTAGTGCATGTGCTCTTCTTTAATACCTCTTCCCTCTATTGAAGTTCAACAATAAGAGGATGTTATTGTTAGTGCTATTGTCAATCACACTAGCGTATAATATGCATCCTTACAAAGGGTGGTAATAAGACATTTCTATCACTCAAAATAATGACTTGATTTCATTCTTTCAAAGTGTAGTTGACATGCTAAATGATAGATTAAATAACTGTACAGAAACTGACCAACAAGAATAAACCTTTTCTGACCAACAAGAATAACCTGTTCCAGGGTCACAAATCTATTTCTTTTTATCAGAATGTGTAGGAAATGCATGTCCACATAGTGAAAACACTCATTAAAAAACTGGCCTTCTGAACAACATTTGGCTTTACCTGTGTTTACGGTTGGGTTCAACACTATTCTACCTGCCTTCTGCCTAGTCTTGTCCTATGACCCACTCATTTCAAACACACTTTGAATTCTAGCATTCAGTCTTCCTTTTAAAGCCCACAAAGCAATCTGCCAGATATAATCACAGCCCTCTCCTTCAGGCCACACAAAGAGAGAGGGGAGAAGATTGAGCTCATTCCCCCTCCGTACCCATTCACAACAGAGCTCTGCCCCAATGCATCTGCTTGCTTTTTCAGCTGAAGATAGTTTTGAAATTCAGTAAGTGCATGGTCAGATGTCTGGTCGATGATGAATCAACATATTCACCTTTTAATTCAGAGGTCTTTTGCATATTTTGCTAGTTACTGTGCTACAATCTGACATCCACTGTGTGATCTATTTCCATAGACACTAGTGGTGTACGCTTTTATCTAGAGAGATGAAGGAGACGACACTATTTCATTTCATCTATATTTAGTGTGATGGATATTCAAAAAAAAAAATTACTTGGCAAGAGCCAGCAGTCATTGAACTGAGATTGAACAGCCATGGACTAAGATCATTTCCTTTCATTTTCATCTCATTTCACATTCTAAAATGGGATGGAGCGACATCGAAGAATAGCTATCCATGAATATGTAGCCAATGCTACCTTTGATGACAACATATTTGTTCTCAACTGAATAGAGAGAAATAGTGGTCTACTATGATTGCCTGCATTAACTGTTGTTACTTTAGTATAGCTTACAGTTTTTTTTTTTATGTTTTAAAGGTGCTGTTTGGTGTTAATGATGCTTATTTAGTTTGTAGAAATTAACTATAATGTATGTTTATCGCTTTGTTTCCAGTGATGTGTAAAAGTTCCTATTTGAAATACAGGTACCCATCTTTGTCCTTAATTTGGCTAATGGAGACAAAGTGACTCCATCATTCCAGCCCTTCAGAGAGCATTCAGTGGTTCCAGCACAGCAGGCGATGAAAGTGGCCTTAATAGAAAGCAATAGGTACTACATTTGCAGCATGTCCGCAGAGAAGACATACACACAGCTCCTTTCCCCTATATATTCCACCATGTTAAGAACTACCATGTGCCCACTGCAAGGTTGGACATATTCGAGGATTGTCTGGAGGTTTGATTTATCTGAGTGTGCCAGACTTCCATGCCATGGAGTGTAATTGAATTCCTCTTTTTTCACTTAACTCACAGTCCCATTGCATCTCAGGCAACATGGAGTGGAGTAATGAGCGCTCCCCTGGACCTCATTACAGCGGTATATCCAGGAAAATCAATTAGGGCCCAGGAAGTAACTTAACGAGCTTTTGTCTGATCTCCTCCCTTTTAAGGAAAGCCTCAGCCATAGCTATTATTTAACTATTAGACACAGGGGAAAGGTCCAACTCCAGCATGAACAGCAAAATAGGGGAGTGACAGAAACCAAGAGGGCTACAGTGTAAATGTAGGTTAAATCCTCTCATGCACATTTCAACTGCATCCCAACGGATTTGATATAATGGCAGTACGGAAAAGCCTGTGTTATCTGTTCTGTTAGAATTTACAAATGGCCTGGGCTCAGTCAGACTTCTGATATGTTGTATTTTCTCCAGGGATTTCAATACCACATCTATTATCTAAACCATTGACATTTAAGATGAAAGCTTATGTTGAGAAAGGAAACCTTGCATATTAAATCGAAGAATCCTGACATCATGAACAGAATGCCCATCCTTTGTGTCCCACGACTTTGGTTGGTGTAGTCCCAGATATTCCTTCAAAGGGGAATAATAGGATAGTATTATAAAAAAACATTTTAGTATCAAATTTCATTAGACTTCAAATATAATGGACATTCCATAATCAGCATTTGTAAATCAAAATGTGTAATGTTCATTTCTCATCCCTCCTGATCCTCCATTAGGTCACTGCCAATTGTGGTTCAAGTTGCAGAGTATTAAACAGATGAAGAAAAGGAGCTGGTTACTTCAATAGCTCAAATGAGATTTCTCTTCACAGAAGATTATGTGGTTGGATGAACTCAACTTGTGATTTAGAAGTGAAGAGGAAATGGGAATGAGAGCAGAACATAGCAGACTGAGAGACAGACTTTGAAATGGATTTTTTAAAAGGGACGTCTCCTTTGACTTGAAGCAGTTTTACATGACCAGCTGACCCAAATAGGTTACACTGAATGCCCAAAAACATTAGGAAATCCTCTCTAAACTGAGTTACTTACGTTTGCCCCTCAGCAAAAGCATAGAAGCCAAGAGTCCTCAGCTCTCAAAAAATATGATATGCCACATGCACCCATAACATGTCATGGGTCCCCAGAACAAATTACTATACAGCTTTTGCACAAAAGAAAACGTAAATGATTTTACAACCTGATCAGGGATATCTCACCAGCAATTTAAATAAATATACAAATACAGAAAATGCATATGTTTAGTAAATTGTACTAGTAAATTGGCTGCGGTAATTATATGCTTGCAGCGGTAATTACGTAAGGGATAATGATAGAACGCCGGTCATTATCGGAAAATAATTCCCTTCAGGACGAAACAAGACCCATTCGCTGGTGCATCGGGGTCCTGTCCACCCTGTCGGGACTCATTTCCTGATAATGACCAGCGTTTTATACATTATCCCTTACATAATGTTTATAACGTGTCTGATCTTTTTGGACTGCTGTTATCCTCCAATATGTAGTTTGGTGGTTACCTGTAAACTAATACAAAACTCAAAACTAATACAGGATCACTAGCAGATCCACATTTCTTTGCTTCGGGGGCTCGGATACGCCGCTGGTCTAATGTGGACGGGAGGGCGAATTGTGACAAAAGTATTTCGGATTTAAACGTATCTGAGCTAATGTGGACTTAGCCTTCATGTCAAAGATTGAATGACATTTGCAAGTCTCATGCCATAGGGGACGTGTCTGTTCCACCATGCTGCATTGTAGGTCTGTGCATCATGTGATGCATCCCATGCACTATGTACTGGATACTTAGGGTTCATTCACAGAAGGTGTGGTGTCTGGTGTGTGGAGAGGATCTGGAGAGCCATGTTTTTTTTCTACAGCATCAGTGGTGCTTTGCTGCATCGTTGCTCTGAGAATGAGCTCACTGTGGCTCCTGGGAGAGATCTGGGGAATGGCATCTAATGGACATGGATCTGCACACGCTGAGAGGGCGGGGGGGCTGGGGGGTTAGCAGAGAGTGTGTGACTCCTGTGTGTGTGTGTGTGTGTGTGTGTGTGTGTGTGTGTGTATGTATGTGCGTGTGTGTGTGTGTGTGTGTGTGTGTGTGTTTTGCCTTGTATCTGTCGGCTCATAAAAGCACCAGCCAGTGAACTGTCAGAGAGGCCCCATTGCCCTGAATCCAGTATGTGCCCTGCAGCTGCCAGTGCTTCCCGAGTAGCAGGGTCAAAGCTAGAGCTCCTCTTGGTGATCATTTCAAAGGAAAACTTCCAGGACATTTATTGTATGATTTGGGCTTTTGCCATCAAATTCTTAATGGTTATAGCCTCACAAATCCTCTTCAGTTCAATTTTTAAATGATTGCTCTAACATGCACTGTAAATTGTTCTGCTAATTGGATAAAAATCTGAAGTATACTTACATTTTCTTTTAGTCTTTACAAAGCTTTGCTTCCGGAATCCTCTACCCCATGGATGTCACTGCACATCTCCTCTCAAGACAGTATGTAAAGACCACAATCCGGTCCCACACATTCTACCCCATTGATTTTGATAGCCACACAGCTTGTCATTGTCCTCCGCTCCGTTCATTATTCATTGCAAATAGGGATTTACCCGTATGACCTTCACTAGTCAGGCGTCCGTGGAACCATTCAAATCTTTTTGTAGAACTACTCACCTGCTCCTATGATTAATATAAGACATATTCTGGTGCCCTGGTGCTGTGCAAGGGTTACTACTCTACTAGACAAGAGACAATGAAATTCAAATTGTCCCCAACTTCATTGCAAATGATTATCCTAGACTGACTTCCCCATTATATATATATATATATATATATATATAAGACATAATGCAATTTATTTCTCTTAAGATAGAATGCAGTTTATTTTAAATTAACTTCATGTATTCACCCATGTTCTCCATTATCGTGTCACTGAGTGCCAGGCTCCAGCTGCCCAAGGTGGTCTCATGCTTGTGTTATGCATTGTAGCAGGTTGTTTAATAAATGCCATTGCTAGAACATTTCTGAGAGAATATTTGAGTAACTGTATGTGGTAAGGGTGGAAAAGACGCACAGTACAGGACGGCAGGAAGTCTCTCAGTACGTCCTTACGAGGACATAATGGCCCAGTGTGAGCTCTCCCTCCTCTTCTCTGTGCAGACTGAATTGTGAATGGAGGGAGCAGGTAGTGAGTACACACACTGGCTGGCTCCCTGCAGGTTGAGACAAACAGATCAATAACACATGCATGTTTCATACTGAGCTATGTGCACAGTCCCCAGACTATTGGATGGGGATGTCACCCATCCAATTCAAATGTAATGAAAGCAAAGATGACACTGTGACTGTCATGTCCCAACTCAGCATGGGGAGATCTCTGGGTCAGAACATTTCCCTCCATCTCTTTCGGACCTCCTCTTCTTCCCCCAGCGGCTCTGCCTGTGCCTGGACTCCTCACACTGGGCCATTATTTCCTGAATCTCAGCTGAAAGTTTATCTGAAGACCTCAAATCTGCAACCACTGACACTGACAGGATGATGATACTGGTGCTGACATGGTGTGTATGTGTGCGTGCGTGCATGTGCGTCTGTGTGTGTGTGTGTGTGTGTGTGTGTGTGTGTGTGTGTGTGTGTGTAGTGGATGGGGGTGGGGATGGGGGGTAGTGTTGTTTGTATGTTTTTTATTGTGCCCTGACAGGGGACTGCAGATGTAAATTAGCCTGTGGCTAACTCTGCTACAATGCATCAAAATGGCAACATTTATGTTTAAAAAATGGGGTTTCCTGTCTCTTGTAGCTGCCCCCCCAACACCCAGGCTAAGCTCTCCTCATCCTCTCTCTCCTCCTGGCTGCTCCTGCTCCCTGGAGACCAGCAGCCCCTCACTGATCCGCCAAGCAGCCATCCCTCATCAGTCTACAGCAGGCAGGATGAAGAGAGAGGGAAGAGAGAGAGAGAGAGAGAGAGAGAGAGAGAGCACTAAGGAAAGAGGAAGAGAAATATCAGGATACTTGCCTCCTTTCTCACATTTGCCCCATTTGATCTCTCTCTTACCAACAGAACAAATGTCAAAAGAAAAGCTTGAAAAAAGCTTGAAATCATGGACAGATTGTTGCATATTAGGTCTTGCAATGAGGCAGGTAATAAATCTCACTGATAACAAATTGGTCCCCAAAATGTGAATGTAAATCACGACCATGTTTCCTCCGAGACAGCAGAGGGGAGTGCACCGCACCAAATAAAGAGGAGAGGACTTATCCAATAGTTTTGCTATGAATGTTACAGTGCGAGTCTGGAAAGGATGCGTATGTGTGTGAGTGTGTGTGTGTGTGTGTGTGTGTGTGTGTGTGTGTGTGTGAGTATGTGAGTGTGTGTGTGTGCGTATGTGTATGTGTGTGTGTGTGTGTGTGTGTGTGTGTGTGTGTGTGTGAGAGAGAGAGAGAGTTGTATACATCACATTAATGTATATGTATATGTATATGCACATAAGCCCTGCATGTGGAACTGTATGAATGCAAGAAGGGCAATTTCATTAATCCTGCGTTGTCGTCCTGGACACGGCTGTCATGGTTTAGGGTGAATGGGAGAGAAATGGAATGGCTTTGTGGAGGTGCACTGCTGGCTTTGCATGATAAGCAGAGCCTGGTGAGGAAACCAGGAGCATCCCACATTCATCTATCTCCATGAAGTGGAAGAGTAGAGTCATGATTCAGTGAATAAAGATGAATAGCAAAGGGAGCTCAAAGCAATATCTTCCATGGCCGTGCTTAATTCTGTGGTTAGAGTCAATATTATGATGGCATTTTAACTAAATCCATTATGGAATCGGAAGATTAATTTCACACGTTTCTATATAAAAAGCTTTATGCATGGTTTTATTCAGTTTTGTAAACAGACAAACACTGTTCACATGAGAAAAGCTTAGACAAACATGGACGTTTCTATGATAACAAGAGCTAAACACGTTTTATATTTATTGCATTTGACAGACACTTTTGTCCAAACACTGAGTTTCTGACCGCGATTACTGGTATGGACATTTAACCTAACACTGTTCCGGTCAAAAATGACCGATTTACACATTCCCTGTACCATAAATATGGCATTTTTCATCAGATTGCCTCAAGATCTTATGATATCCTTCACAAAAGGCTTTTGAACACATAGAATTTATTTTGACTAATTTCTTTGAATTTTGAGTGATTTATTCAACGTAGAAACACTTTTTTTGTTTACAGTCAAAAATGACCGCCATGGGAAATGAATGGGAAAGAGTATAATTTTCATCCAGGAGATAAAAGATATCTCCTTACACACACTCCTACAACTTACCACCAATGTTCCCACACACATGCACACATATAGTATACACACGTACACCCACTCACAGACACACACACACACACTCAGTACATGTTGTCAGTTCATGTCATGTTGTCACTTGTACGTGTGAACCACCAATGTTCACACACATAGGCATTCACACACATACAGAAACACACCCACCCACACACACACAAACAGACACACACACACACATACACACACACACACACACACACACATAACACACACACACACAGTTCATGTTGTCAGTTCATGTTGTCATGTTGTCATGTGAACCACCAATGTTCGCACACCCACACACACACACACACACACACACATTTACACCCATCTCTCTCTCTCTCTCTCTCTCTCTCTCTCTCTCTCTCTCTCTCACACACACACACACACACACACACACACACACACACACACACACACACACACTTAATGCTGTCAGTTCATATTGTCATGTTGCCACTGAGCAGATGAACCACCAATGTCCGCACACATTCATGCACATACAGAAACACACACACCCACACACACAAACACACATGATGTAGATGTTAATGTTCTAATAAGGGTCTGTTTACAATAATGTTCTATTAAATAATACTTTTTGTCATGGTATTGGTATTTAAGAGCAGTTAAAACTGTCCGGTCAAATTTGACCGCGAACAGTAAATTAAGGGGGGTAGCAACGAACAGTGTTTAAAGGTTAAACCTAACCTCAAATATTGTCCAGTTGATTACCTCTCTTGAGTGCTTACAGCCCTCAGCCTTTAGAGATGCTGTTGTCAAGTGCCAAGCCACATGACCTCACAGGTTTCAAAAGCACACATATCTTCAGCATACTTCAGCATGGTTGGACCTGCAGCACATGTTGCCAAATGTTACACCTCTTCACAGGTCTTTGTTTTTTGCTGTACAGTAAGCCCCCATTTGTTTGCGAACTCCACAGATGATGCAAAACTCTTCACTGCAATTGTGGTTGGAATCATAAGATTCCAACAGAATCTTCTGTGGAGGCAAATCAATTTGCTCTAATTCATGGAATTTATTTTTTATTTCAAAGGATATTGTTATTTTAAGTCACTTTATTTATAGCCTATAGCTCAGTAGAATTAATCAATCTTGAGTTATGTCAACGTGCTTTCCAATCAAGTATGATATATATTAACAATATAAATAGACAATAAAAGAAAGTATACAAGGATATATGAATTATGGGAAATACAAAAAAACAACTAAATAAAAAAAGTAATAAAAGCCAATCAAACCAAACAAATAATAATGCATAAAGTAAATACTCAAAACATGATCAACTATAAAAAATCACAAAGCATTATAAAAGAGGACAGACACACACAATTTCCAAGTAGGGCTGATAAAAAGAAAATTAGCTATAAGGTGTATAACAGTTGACCAGCAAATAATTCATAGTAGCAGCATTTATACTGTGTATTGGCCTAGTGCATTTTCTAGCACAAATGGCTGCACTTTACACAAAGACAGACATAGACATAGAGACAGAAAACATAAACAATCAACCAAGTCCATGGACGATGGTATAAGTATATATACTCTTTTGATCCCGTGAGGGAAATTTGGTCTCTGCATTTATCCCAATCCATGAAGCACACAGTGAACACACACTAATCCCGGCGCAGTGAGCTGCCTGCAACAATAGCGGCGCTCGGGGAGCAGTGAGGGGTTTGCCTTGCTCAAGGGCACTTCATCCGTGCCTACTGGTCGGGGTTCGAACCAGCAACCCTCTGGTTACAAGTCTGAAGCGCTAACCAGTAGGCCACGGCTGCCCTATGGTGACCCTCTTGGCATCTGCAGGTTATGGTGACCCTCTTGGCATCTGCAGGTTACTTTGGTGAGGGCTGTCTTTAGAGCTCTAAAAGCAAATCTAAAGTCCTGACCAATCTCTCTAGATGTTGGAAATCCAACTGCAGATTAGTAGCTTCATGGACTTCTCATAGCAACAGATTGCCCAACAAACTATAATGTATAACAAATATAAAAACGTAATATAAAAATAGGACAAAACATTTCATATGAACATTATAAAACAATTACAAAAACAACATGCTAGATGGAGCAGCGTGATTCATCACTCCACATCCACACTAGTAGACGTATAATAAGTGGGATAATGTATAGAACGCCAGTCAATATCTGAAAAATAAGTCTCTTCAGGGTAAAGCAAGACCCCTCCACGTCCGGTTCGCCCAGTCAGGACTTATTTTCCCGATTCTGTTCTGCACACTATCCCTTACTTACTTTGTAGAAATCTGCTTTCACTTTGACATTAAAGAGAGGATTTTGTAAATTATTATAAAAACAGGCCAAATAAAATCAATCAATTCCATTTATAAAAGCAGTAAATGGGGAAATACCAAAGGGGAGAAGGGGGGGGGGGGTGCATACTTTTTATAGGGACTGTATAACCATCTAAAAGGTATCATTTAGAATTTACACATAGGCTTGGTTCTGACACATCCATAGATTACTCTAGACAAATCGATGTAGCCTACAGCATGTGAGTGTATGTTGGCACACAGATCCAGACCTACACATATGCCCACACGTGTAGAACACATTGCTTACGTCAATATGTCTTAATTAATCCCATCTGTCTGACATGGATCATCTCAAATTCTAACAAGTACTCTCAGCAATGATTGTGTTGACTCATACGTACAAGTGGAACCTCACATTAGTTTATGAATCACACCCCCTTGTCTCTGGGTTCAGTTTGCTGGTGGTGTGAGCTTTTGCCTTGCAGCCTTGCCTCATCCATTATGGGCAAAGGGAATTATTGAAAGTAGCATGTTTGCAGAAAAATACAAATTAATTCTCAGAGTAAGTCAGCACTTTAGCAGGAGCCTTTGGGTTCTTTGAGCTTTGGATGGGGGTTGAATCTTTATGCTGCACTATGTGTCAGAGGTGTACGCCATTTTGTAATTTTGCAGTTTATACTGCCTTTCAGATTTTGTTTTTGAACCAGTGGATTTGAGAGAGAGAGGAGATGGTACTACGCTCTGGGTTTATTTCCAATACATTTACATTCTTTACAATAAATGTACTTATTATTCCTTATTTTTTTCCCTTGCTACTTGCCTTTGACTGCTGGACAACATGCTGTAAAGAAATATTATGGTATGCAATATTATGTACATTTATATTGCAATACACTTCAATGTAAGCGGAGATGATTGAAAATATGGTGATGCCCGGTAGCTTTCATCTTCAACACATTTTTATTTATTTCATTGATAGGATTTTGGCTGGATTTTGGCACAAAATAGTGCCTCAAAAATTGAGAATCTAGCCGTGTCCTTTTCAAAGGTCACTTTAAAGTAGATGTGGAAGTTCTTCTCTATAAATACCATAACTCGGACCACTGTGGCCAGAGGCGATGCCTTCCTCGCTAGCAAATGAGCACACTGCTGCAGGAGCACTGGGGGAAATGGCCTTGGCAGCAGCATCACCAGCGGTGACGCTGAATGATGAGCGTTGTATTTATCTATGACTGCTGCCAGCAGTTTCTATATAAGGTACTGACATGGCATGTCTGAATACTTCTGACTCACATTTGTGCACAATAACCCGTGGTGCTTTTATATTTGATGTAAAACACATTACTGAAAAGTAACCTGCAGATTAGAGTTTCTTATGCTATGAGATGGAGGCCAAGGACACAATGCTATGTGACTCCTATTCAGTTACACGTCTGTTGAGCTGCAAGAAAAGATAATGAATCTAAGAAAACTTTGGAAATCTCCCAATCTGGCTGGCACATATGCAAAAATGTTTATGGATTCCCCATACATCTTACCATTATAATCTGCCCACTTATCTCTCCAAACAGAGTGGTCATGCAACTATTGCTCTGTTGCTCATTCAAACCTGTTGCTAGGAAACTGGACAAAAGCAGATGAAATGGGGTCTGGTTAGGATCACCTGAGCTACAACAGTTTAGCATTGTGAGCGTGTATGCCACTGTTGCTGTCAGAAATGAATGTAACATGTTTTTTGACACCAAAAAAATGATTGCCCATAACATAAAAACAAAAAGTGGTTAATTCCTGTGTACCATGAATGCTTTAAATTCAGAAATCCACCTAGCAACCAATGCATTTTGGGTAATGAGGTTACAGCCTACATACCTGAAAGAAAATATTAAAATGGGAAATTGCAAATGTATTATTAATATGTAAAAAGTGTTGTTAAAGGGGAACTATGCAGTTTTTTTTAGCTTAATTTACCCTAACTGAACAGCTTCAAAGTCATTGGAATGGTTATATTACTTTTTTCGGGTTGAATGGTGGTCGTCTCGCTTCCCCCTAGTGCCTGTGAGCGGAAAACCCACCCTTGCAACTTTGGGCCGGCGAGCCGACGGCCTCAGAGACAGAAAGTCTCGCAGCCTCGTGAAGTAACAAATTGCTTTACTGCACTACACACATACACGCCAGGCACCGGCTAGAATGGTGGAGTTTCTCAGACATTCCTAATGGCAGAGCCAGCGAAAAGAAGCAGAAAGCGAGAGAACTGTTGTCAGTAGAACAGGGAGAGAGGAAACGGCAGACTGAGCGATTGAGGAGTGAATCATACAGTCTGAAGCTGTAGAGGGAGCTCTGCAGAGAAACCTGCGAGCAAAAAGCGAGAAAACAGCGAAGAAATGGCCAAAACTGCATAGTTTCTCTTATGTATATTGGCAAGTGTCGTGTAATACTGACGTCATTAGTGCAGCATAACAGTAGCATTGCAGCGCTTCTAACTGTACTCCCCTGTCTGTCATCATAGAAATCCAGCCCCCTTCTGGAAAAGCGGTTATCATGGGCTCCTGGGTTTTCTGTGATTTTGGAAATCACTGTAAATTAGAGAATTGCCAGACAGACAGACAAAGTCAAATGCATGAACTACTTACATTTTCCACATTTCAATTTTACCATCACATTACTGCTTTGTGAGTCATGACTTTGATGGATGTGATTATTCAACATTCCCACCGAAAAATAGGCGGCATCACCCTAACCCAACCAAAATAAACCTGCTGATACTTATTACAGTTGCCATAAAGAGGTTATTGGTTAAATACGCTGATTATTAAAGGGTCAATATGCCAGTTTACTGTAATGTAAGTAAACAATGTACCAAGTGCTACAAACTTTTTCTCAAAAAAAAAAAAAGAATGGGCGTGATAGGATGGGGGTATAGGCAACATTGGTTAATAAGTTGTTAAGCCAAAAATATCAGATTAGCCAAAAATGAAACAGTGGTAAGAAATGCATTTGGATGTGATAGTCACACTCGAGGAGTTTAACAATCTTTAGCTTAGCTGTAGGGTCATAACTGCTGTAGCTGATGAATGTTAATGAGCCAGTAAATATCATTAAAAACGCAATATCCTTGCTTCTGTGCATTTATAAAATGTAAAATCCTCACACCCCTGGCATCCTCACCTACTTGGAGAAATTCAGCCCTGAATCTCAGGGGTTGGGCATTTTGATGTTAAGCTTGTGTCAGTCTAATTAGCTGAAACATGTACTCATTATGGGTCTGCAAGTCCGTGTGCATCCCTAGGGTCCGTCCTCTGCAGTTATGGAGACCGCTGGTCTTTGTATTACACTCTTGAAATGAGCTCCTGGTGGTGTCATCTGGTGGTGAAAAGCCCTGCACTCATGTGCTCCACAGTATTCCCTGGGTACCTCATGTGGAGAAATGCATGAAGAGTCCAGAGAGGCTAATAGCCTACAGTTCATATTCATAGAAGCCTAGAAATGTAACAATTTCAATGGGGTCTTTACCATTTATAACCATATTGGGTAAAATATGTGGACAGATAAAGTCATTTGACATTGGTGTTGTCCTCACAGGGGTTGTGGTCATGCAGTAACAGACTGCATTCAAAAAAGGCATTCAGAACATGTTTGATGATGGTGGAGGTTATTGTCCAATGTTTATACAATAATACCAATGGTATGAAATGGTTCCTAGTGTGTTGATAAGTGTACATATTATGAATGTGGATAATACAGTGTAATTTTTGAATGTTAAAAGTTGCAATTGGTGAATAACCTCTTTTGATAGTTAGATAAACTCTAATAATAGGGGGATAAACTCTATTTCTGAAATTTCAGAGGTGAATAAACTGTGTCTACTTGCGTTTAGCCTCCACTTCATCCCTGGTTGTGATCTGATCTATGAGAATATTGTTTTGTATTACTGTTGTCAGCATTTGAGTTTTGTGTGGCCAAGCAGCTGTAGGCCAAATTGCTATCCACATGCTTTATTATTGTATCTCATTGTCCATTTGTTTTTTGTGATTGAACAGCAGCTTGGTGGGGTTTCATCCCCCTCTATGAGTATATGTTTGTGTGTTGCACCCATTCAGTCTGGCCTATGGTACTGTGATGAAGTGACCAGGAGGCAAAG
Source organism: Alosa alosa (assembly GCF_017589495.1). Taxonomy (NCBI): domain Eukaryota; kingdom Metazoa; phylum Chordata; class Actinopteri; order Clupeiformes; family Clupeidae; genus Alosa; species Alosa alosa. The sequence goes on from NC_063209.1 coordinate 2,429,483, forward strand.
CCAGTCTGTCTGGAAAAGACAAGTGGCCCTGTATCAGTCAGGAACAGGTTATGAGTTAGGCTAACAGGCTGTTATGAGTTATGAGTAACCAGAGTTTCTCTTGTAGGTTTCTTTCTTTGCCACCCTGCAATGTTTCAATGAATTAACAAATCTTGGTATTACTGCCTATTCACATAGCATGGTTTCTGCAGCATGATAGCCATATGGTGCGCTGCAGATTCAAATTAAGGCCCATACAGTAATTAAAATATATCCAAGCCATACCAGTCAAACGTTTGGACACGCCTACTCATTAACCTTCTAACACTGTTCCGGTCAAAAATGACCGATTTACACATTCCCTGTACCATAAATATGGCATTTTTCATCAGATTGCCTTAAGATCTTATGATATCCTTCACAAAAGGCTTTTGAACACATAGAATTTATTTTGACTACTTTCTTTGAATTTGGAGTGATTTATTCAACGTAGAAACACTTTTTTTGTTTACGGTCAAAAATGACCGCCATAGGAAATTAATGGGAAAGAGTATACATTTCATACAGGAGATAAAAGATATCTCCTTACACACACTCCTACAACTTACCACCAATGTTCCCACACACATGCATGCATGCACACACAGAAGCACACACACCCACACACACACAAACAGACACACATACAGTAAACACACATGTACGCCCACTCACAGACACACACACACACACACACACTCAGTACATGTTGTCATGTTGCCACTTGTACGCGTGAATCACCAATGTCCGCACACATAGGCATTCACGCACATACGTGAATAGGGGTGAACAGAAACACACCAACCCACACACACATAAACAGACACACACACACATGTACACCCACTCACACACACATAACTGACACACACACACACACACACACACACACACGTGTGTTGTCATATTGCCACTTGTGCATGTGAACCACCAATGTTCGCACACACAGGCATGCATGCACACACAGAAACACACACACACACAAACAGACACATACTGTACACACACACATGTACACATGTACACACACACACACACACACACACACACACACACACACACACACACACACACACACACACACAGTTTATGTTGTCATGTTGCCACATGTGCAGGAAAACCACCAATGTTTGCACACACATGCATTTTCACACACGGAAACACTCACACCCACACACACAAACAGACACACAAACAGACACACACACACAGTTTATGTTGTCATGTTGCCACATGTGCAGGAAAACCACCAATGTTTGCACACACATGCATTTTCACACACGGAAACACTCACACCCACACACACAAACAGACACACAAACAGACACACACACACACACACACACTCTCTCTCTCTCTCTCTCTCTCTCTCTCTCTCTCTCTCTTTTCTCACACACACACACACACACACACACACACACACACACACACACACACACACACACACACACACACACACACACACACAGTTCAAGTTGTCAGTTCATGTTGTCATGTTGCCACTGTGCATGTGAACCACCAGTGTCCGCACACATTCACGCACATACAGAAACACACACACCCACACACACAAACACACATGTAGATGTTAATGTTCTAAGAAGGGTCTGTTTACAATAATGTTCTATTAAATAATACTTTTTGTCATGGTATTGGTATTTAAGAGCAGTTAAAACTGTTCTGTCAAATTTGACCGTGAACAGTAAATTAAGGGGGGTAGCAACGAACAGTGTTTAAAGAACAGTGTTTAAAGGTTAATGTGTCTTTCTTTTTGTTACTATTTTTACATTGTAGAACCTGAAAACTCAAAGCTATATCAAAAAAGTATTAAGAAAGCAAAATGTGTCATATATTAGGTTCATCAGAGTAGCATACTGCTGGTACTCTCTCAACCATCTTTAGCAAGGTCCTTATAGGCAAGTCACCCACTCGGCGGTAATATTTGTTTTCGTTTACAGTTTTTCTCGATTGCTTTTACCTGCTTAAGTAAACTAGAACCCACTTGGTCTTCATGACTACTTTCTTTGCACAGCAGAAGTAATCTCTTGCGAATGTGTTCACACATTTTCATTGGGTTCACACATTTCTCACACCCTTTTGCAAAACAGTTAGCACAGGTGTCATTCAAAAGCCCCAAACTCTATTGGTTTTCCCATGCTAAACAAAAGGAAAACATCTTTTCACAGGTGGTATAGATTCCTTGCTTAAGTCTGAATCTCTGATACACCTGTGTGAAACTCCTTTGCACAATTCTTCAATCAGCAATCATTCATTTTACATAAGAAATGTCTGTTTTGTGTTGCTATTTGCAAGTATGGATCTAATGCACATTTAGACAAAGTACTGTAGTGCCTATTTGGTGGAGAAAACAGTACAAAAAGGGTATACTGCAGGTTTATTTCGATGAAAGTTGTAGTTCAATGAAATTTACAGTATCTTGCTAGGTGTTTGCTGTATGTCTTACACGTCAATGACAGTTACATCTTGGGAGGAATGAATAAATTATTTTTTATTCAGTACATTTTTTCTTTTCACAGTTTTTTTCTGATACCAGAAAAATGAGAAAGTAATGGAACAGACATAGCAAAAATGCTCATTTTGAGAACTAGATTTTGCATTTTGTTGTCAAGTGTGTAATGATTGATTAAAGAGTGTTTTTGAATTGGCAACAAGTTGTAGTGTTTGAAGGCAAGATTTGCTTTTGCTGCATGTTTTAAGTGTTTTGAGAGAGTAACAGCCTTTTGCAAGCAAAATGTGTCATTTTGTCCAGAGTGCTTTTGTTCAGACACGGGTGTTACGGTTTTTTCTCAATCGCTTTGGTGCTTTTTTCAGATCAGAATGAAAATTCTCATAACTATTAGTTCAACCTCCACAACATTTAGTCATTTGTGCACATCATAGTAGCAAATTCTCCTTCCTCTGAACAAATTGCAAATGCTTTTGGACATGTATCAGTTGCTTTCATACAATTCTCTGCTGTTTTTTAACATTATCATTTGCTTATGGCATGTCAGTCAAAATGAACTATACTTATGGATACTGAATAGTCGTTCCCTATAAAACTAATAGTCCTCATTTCATTGCTTGAGTCATTACAAACAAAATTGTTGAACTAGTTATCAAATTCTGTCACAATGTTGTAGAATTGCAAAGAGCATACAGTAAAAATGTACGTATTCAGTGTCTTGTACTCAATTACTCCCCTAACTACAGCAATGTGTAACTTTACTGTAGTTTTCAAATGGCTGTACAAGTACTGTATGGTGCTGTCTTGAGCATGTTCAGGTAGTGTCACCGAAGTTCTGACCTTTTTTTTTGCATTGAAAACACTGAGAGAACTGTCATAATGAAAAACATGACAAAGCCATTTGACTATCTTGTTCATAAAACGATGGTGTCAAGACTTCTCATTTTGATGACACTGACAGTTTCATTGACATGAATACGTGCTTTTGAGGAATGGACTATCCATTTTGAGCAAGTGGCGGCTTTTGCAGGTCATCCACTAGGTTTTGCAGTTTGCACTAATTGTTTTGAGAAATGCACTAACTGCTGTGCAAATGTTAATAGTGATATGAGAAAAGCACCAAAGCGACTGAGAAAAACTGTAACTGTTTTGAGAACATGATGTCAGAGTTGACACAGGTATCAAAACGATTGAGAAAAACTGTAATTTTTTATTCAGCACATTTTGTCTTTTCACAGTTTTTTTTGAGAAAGAATAGCAAAAATGCTCATTTTGAGAACTAGATTTTGCATTTTGTTGTCCAGTGTGTAATGACTGATTAAAGAGTGTTTTTGAATTGGCAACAAGTTGTAGTGTTTGAAGGCAAGATTTGCTTTTGCTGCATGTTTTAAGTGTTTTGAGAGAGTAACAGCCTTTTGCAAGCAAAATGTGTCATTTTGTCCAGAGTGCTTTTGTTCAGACACGGGTGTTAACTGTTATGAGAACATGATGTCAGAGTTGACACAGGTATCAAAACGATCGAGAAAAACTGTAAATTGCACTGTTGGTAATGTATTAGATTCTTCACTGAAAAAGTAAAGAATGTAAAAGAAAGACCCATAAATAGGAGTAGTATAATGTATGTATATATATATATCCAAATCAAAAGCACCTTGCCTGGGGAAGGAGGTGACTGAGACTGTCTTTGGCATTACTGATGCCGAGTGTGTGCAGAGGAGTCCACATGGTAGTCATGAGCTAAGATTACATAAGAGGCTGTTATCCCAAATTCATCTTGTAGACCTAGTAATGGATGTGTCATGGAGGACATGACAGCCGTATCTGCCCAAGAGGACAATTAATGAGGCCATGTCTCTCTTTAGACATGTGCAACAGATGATGGGCTTAATTGTCCTGCAAAGGTGTGCGTGTGTTATGCACGTGTGTGTGTGTGTGTGTGTGTGTGTGTCGGTGTGTGTCACATGCAGCCAATGCATGAATGTGCAGACGTGTAGGTGACTTCTGCAGTACACAGGCTCTTGATGCGTTTGCTGTTGCTCTCCATGCATATCTATAGGCACAGGCGCACGTGTCTTGCTAGACCCAGGCATATGAGCATGTGCGTGTGTGTGGGAGTGGGGATGCATGCCTGTCTTTCTGATTGAGAGGATTTCCATTCAAGAATGTTTGTCAGTGTGTTGGTCCATGTGAGCAATGCGACAGTGCACACTCCACCCTCTCCGCAGAGTGATATTACTGCTGCTGTGAGCCCTTTTGAAATCTATTTTGAAAAAGTAGTGTGGTTTGTGGTATGACCATAGGTCTCTATTGATATTAAAGGATTTTCATATCAATGGTAATTCATCATTATAATAATTCACATAGAGATTCACAGGTTTGCTTCGCCAAAAGAAATAAAATCCTCCTTAAACCATATTCTTGTTATTTTCTACCTAAATGCAATACAAAGGGACTCCATAGACATATTATTAGCCGTTTAATGTACACCAGGTGGTCACATTATTCTGTCACATATCACCATGTCATGTAACATGTGTAATTGGTGCTTCTCTATTATTCATTCACAGAGACAGGCCATCCTCTATGTTTCAAGTCAACATAAGAGGACATTAGTCAGGAGTGTGTTGACAGGAGCACAAACTGCTCGGTGAGTTATACTCCTCCTAATTAACAGATGTGCAATGAAATCATAACTCTCGGTGTACGGGTAGGTGGCTGGTATCTGTTGGCACGGAGCAAAGAAGGAGGCATGAGCAAAGGTGTCGTGTCAGAAATAGAAGCCTCAAGTCGACGCAGAGGCAGGTGTGCGACTTGATAGCTTGTGTTCCCAGAATGGCAGGCTAGGAGGTGTCTGGTTGTGCCTGGGCTCCTGTGACTAATATGTGAGACATGACTTCACATCTGCTCCTGGCCTCATTACCTGTGTACAGCATTAGGAGCCGCGCCGCGCCGTGCCGCGCTGTACCGCCCGGGGCAGCATGGGAACACCTGCGTCAGATGAGCACTAGACTGCAACACCAGTGGAAAAGCTTCTGGCTCTGGATGGCGTCACAGTCAGCTCATCCAGTGGAAGTGATGACACTAGCTGAATCATCCTCAGAGATGTCATTGCAATGCCGTGAGAGTTTTTTTTGTTTTGTTTTAGGCTTTTATCTTTTTATAGTAGAAATCCAATAAATCCCCCAAAAAGGTTCTTCTGACACTGGCAATTAATTTTGTTAAAGAGATATCAGTCAGCAATGCATGAACATCACCAGGACAAATTACAGCATTCCAACAAAGCAGTGTAGATGAGTTCAGAAGAGTCTCATAAGATATTAGTGTGGGGGAAATGTGGACATATTTTTTAAATGGAAAGAGCCAAGTAAAAGCAGGAAGAGGAGACCCATTGTTTGGCTGCCCGGCTACATATGTTTGACATGACTTTGCCATGCCCACAGGCGCTGTGTGAGAACTCACCCGGAAAACTGGGTTGTCAGAGTAGAGATGAAGTTTGACAGGACTTGTGAAAACAACATGCTGCGATGTGTATGTGTATAGAGGGGGCACACACTCACTCTCACACACACATATACACGCAGTAGTCACATGAATGCACAGGACGCATGGCAGTGCTGTATGCATGTCAATTAATTCACAAGTGAATGGAGGTCTAATATCCAAGGAGAAAGCAATACTCATATTCTGAGCACGATGATAGGAGTCAGTGACATACTGCAATGTTGTGAACAAGTCAGTGTCTGTTGCTGTAAACACATGCATGCCTGGTGCATAAATCCATGTGTTTGTGGGGGTGTGCAGTTGTATGGAAACCCTCAAGGGATTGAGTTTAATCTCTGTGCTTTGATTTAAACAGAATTTGATCATCTTTTTTTAGAGAATGTCAACAAAACACCGTACTTGTTTGGGAACCAGTGGGCCCTCTCCTGCTTTCATTACTGTAAGGTAAGCTCGTTAAACGTTTCTCTTTCCCGCCTTAAACGGAGAAGCTTCCACCTTCAAAGAACAGCCCAAGAAATCAATACAGGCCTCCGTTTTCTGAGGGGGCACAGAAGAAGTGTCTTGGCAGAAAGAAAACAAAAGGCGTGCCTGATTAAGCATTATCCTCTTTGATTCTCACAGTCCCCATAGGATGTGTGTGTGTGTGTGTGTGTGAGAGAGAGAGAGAGAGCGAGAGAGAGAGAGAGAGAGAGTGGAGGGGTGCACTCATGGAAATATACATGCTGTATGACCATTTGCGAATTAGTGTTTCATTGAAAATGGCAAAGTCAGGAAAAACCATAGATCCACTAGTGTTGATGGATTCTGTGATGACCAAGCAGAAATCAAATGTGCAAATCCAGTTAGGTAATATGGAAGGATAAACTGAGCCTTAGCTTTGATATACAACAGTGATATGCAGACACTCCTCACCTAGAAATTGGGTAAGACATTTACAGTTCATATCAGTATTTAGTTGCTGCAATTTTGTTTTTTAATATTTTCATATTACTGACTTTCCAACAGACTGGTATGTCCATGTGTAGTTTGTTACTGTAGGTTCATGAAAATTGTAGCAAAGACTACCAAACGTAATGTCCAATGGGTAACATCAGGTGTTACGCATGCAGAAAGTAAACATAGGGCACATGAAGATGGTCTCCTTTCCTCCTTTCAAATAGGCAGTGAGAGTGAGAACATCTGCCATTACATAGAGGAGCCCTGGAGATTTCAGTTTTCTGTTGCACTTTAGGCAATTCTCATCTATATTTTTGATAGATAAGACAGTGTGATCCATATTTTAAGCAACACATGGAAAATGGCACATTGTGTAGGTGTGACTGAAGATTACCATCTGCCATCCTACTGCCAGTAAGGTGACATGGTTGCAAGGGGCTCTCGTTGTTTAACTCCATGCCTGTGTTGTGTTCTGCTCTCAAACCTCAGTGCTTGTTCTTGAGAACTGTTTTTTGTAGTTCAAAAATAATTAAGATGTGTGTGTGTGTGTGTGTGTGTGTGTGTGTGTGTGTGTGTGTGTGTGTGTGTGTGTGTAAGGAAAGAGTATGTAGATCCTGTTAAATCCTCTAATTTCTGGTGACAGAATTAGTCCACGACAGCAGGCCAATGGAATTATTTATGTGGACAGAAATATCCACAGATGAATATTTATTTCTAAATATGTTTCCATTCAAACTGGGGAATAAGATTATTTAAATTGAGTCAATTGAATTGACTGATGCCTATATTTGATTAATAATTAATCTGCAAAATGAGCTTTTTCTGTCTTTTATCCATCTTCTATATTTCCTACGTGAATACTGCCAAATTTAGTTCTGGACACGGAAGACTTACATCTACTAATTGTTTTAAATGTTTATATTTATCACTGTCACACAAAGATATATGTTGAAATAATGTAATAAAACAATAATTATACAATCTAGTCATGTCATATCAAACAATAGCATTTCATAGTGTATATTTGAAACACAGAAAAAAGAGACCATTTCAGGACTCTATATCAGCAGTGTTGATTCTATCCACATACTGTAATGCCACTTGAGAATTGTGTTTCCCACAGTTTTATGTGACTGATGGAGGACCATAAATTACTACTTTGAAAACAGATCTAGAGACAGGCCATATTGCTGATACAGTACAGAGATTAGGACAGGGCAACCAGGTAACTGAGGAAATAACTTTTGATGCTGGCTGAGATAGCCAGTTTAGAAAGGACTATCTGTTATTTAATTTCCTCTAGCTGTTCAAAGACTCTATGGTACTGTCAATATTTAGCAGTGTGACTGCAGATGATATGGTGGTAATCATACTCACACACCGATGGCCTAGGCTGCCATGCAAGGCGCCAACCTGCACATATTTCTACGGTAAATTGTTAACAGTGATGGCTACTGTCATATTGTGTGTGAAAGGTGTTTGCCAAGTGTTGGGTAGTCTGTCTCACCTGCTGCCTGCTCCCACCTTTTCCCTCTCCTTCCCCCTTCTTTTAAACTGCTGTCTGCACCGGGCAGTTACAATATACTGTAAGTAAATATGTTGTTACCTTTGATCTGCCCACAATAATTGGATCTGCACATTTGAATTTAACTGTGTATTCATACGCAGACATGAGGTCAAGCATTTTCAAAACAGAAAATAATACCAACTCCGTGAAGTGGGGAATGGCTGAAGTCTTTAAATATGATGCCTGATTTGGTGCCTGTATGATATCTTGACTGGGGCTCATCTGCCCGGTTAGATACATATTTCATATGACGTGTATGTCCCTGGACCAGCACTGAGGTGTGGCTAAAGTGACATGCACGAAAATGAGAGGATGAATACGTATATTTGATATATTTGATATAAGCTGATATTGATCTCACCCTAACACTTATTACCAAGTCATTGTGACAGTTCAATATGACCTCATGTTAGTACCATGCAGTGTTACAGTTAAACCAGTTTGCCCCTCAAAGTGTAGACACTGAAGTTTTTGGGGATCCAAATTACTCAGTGGGCCTGAAATGAATTTCCAAACACATAAACAATACAATTGTAACATATGTCAACAGATGTTTTCATCTGGGAGGAGAGAGAGAGAGAGGGAGAGAGAGAGAGAGAGACAGAGACAGAGACAGAGAGAGAGAGAGAGAGAGAGAGAGAGAGAGAGAGAGAGAGAGAGAGAGTATAACATAGTGAGCATAATCCTGTCCTGCTGAGCCATCCCAGCATGAGCAGCAGTCATGATGTGTCGGAGAAGCTGTGTCCTGCTCAGATTAATTACTGACAGACTGTCACTCACTGGGTGTTGCTCTAATGAGCCCTTGACCATGTTCCAGCAAGACACTGGATGGCAACCGCAGCTAAAGACTCTCAGCATTCAGTCCCCAATGAATATGTCAATGTACAATCGCATGGATATCTCTGACCTGAGCTCAAAAGGCACTTATTGAGTGAACACTATCATTTCAGACCAATTGTGAAAATTGCATGCACTCCAAATCTGTTTGGTCTTAGTCAATCGATTAGGAATGATACACTGCAAAGTTCATTGGAGGCCTTCGGGATGGGCTACCTCAGTATTATTTGAGCAAGGGAACATCAAAAGTGCTATTCATGGAGATGCCAATGTACCTAATTCTATCACTGATTTTCCCAAATTATGAAATCTGAAGGCTAAACAATTGAAGTTGGTACAGTATAGCAGCTCCATCTTTAAAACGAAAATTAATCTTTTACATGAAGAAGATAAACTGTAGGCCTGTGTTATGGCACATGGAAGAGTAAGTTTTGTGCAGGATTAAGTCAAATGAAGTATCACAGAAAAGTCTGTCAATTCTGAACTTCTGAAAGAACAAGGGGCTTATACACTACTCAAGAGTGGATAAAAATAAAAATGTACCTAAATGTCATGATTTTCTTTTCATCTTATCTGAGAACACTGCGCCCCCCTCCTCCTCCCACCCACCCACACACACAGCATGTACACAGAGAGAGAGAGAGAGAGAGAGAGAGAGAGAGATGCACACACTCAATCCCTGCATCTGCAAACAGAGAGGCAGTGTGCAGTGTGACTCTTAAGGGTTTTGCACTGCAAGCTGCCAAACTGGGAGCTGCTTGTGTGGCTCATACACTCTCAGTCATCACCACAAATAGGACACCTTTTTTCTCACAATCTGTTCCCACTTTTGTAGGTTTGTAGGGAGAGAGAGAGAGAGACAGAGAGAGAGAGAGAAAGAGAGAGAGAGAGGGAGAGAGAGAGGGGGGCGGTGTTCAGCTATTCTGCCTAGGCAACTAAGAGGAGACTTAGGGGCGCCAGTGAAAAACAGGCCTTTCAGGAGTAAGAAAGCCCAACACAAATAGTGTAGCTCTGTGACTGTGGCCTCCTGAGTGGCACTGATGTCAAATAATGTGTAGGTTGTTTTCTCTCCTTCTTCATGTAGGGAATTCTGATCTGTTTCTCTGCTTGTATATTTACTTACAAATATATACTGATACCTTGACTACTGTACTCATTTTCAGCATTGGAAGACAATGGCAATCTATACATCTTGTGTGTGTGACATAATTAATGATGACAAGCCTATATTTTCTAAAGGAAAAAAGGTGGATTGTCTGCACACTTGCTCCCATCAGGAATTTTTATTGACTAATCAATTTTTATTGACTATTGATTAGTCAATACAAATTCCTGATGGGAGCAAGTGTGCGGACAATCCACCTTTTTTCCTTTTGATACTGTAGCCTAGCACTTTTTGTCCAGCACCTGCCTTGGATGTGCGCACCAACAAACTACTTTTCATTTGACAAGCCTATATTTTCCGACAGAGCAAAATCTGCATTTCCTTTTGACAATGTAAATAACTAATTTCTTACAAATCATTTGTTTGAGGGGGGCACAACATTTAGAGAACTCTCCCTCTGCCAGAGATGGTTAGTCGGCCTTTCCCGAAGCCGGGTCAAGTACAAGGTGTGAAATGCCTTTTGTGCAAGGAGAACATTCAATTGTGGATGAAGTTAGCTTGACATACAAATGAAAATATCCACAATGGAATTCTGACCTCAGCAGTTGTCCAACAGGTCTCCTCATGGAGAAAGGAGAAGCTCAAGTACCAGCACTAGGACAGCACAGCCAGGCAGAGACTGATGTACTCCCCAGGGTCCCTTTCACTCCCAATTATGATTAGCGCTGTGGGGGTTAAAAAAATATCTGTGTCTACTCTCTACAAGCCCCATCAGTTACCGCTATCATTTAACAATAAAAATGCAAATGGATAAGTTAACAATAAATTCATTATACCCTGTTTGCCAAATGGGAATGAATTCCTATTATAGGCAATCAATTACTTTCCCTAACTAAATAATAATAACACATAGCCTCTACATAGTTATTTAATTCCTATTTTGAGCTGTTTGTGAAAGTAAATAAAGTTAAGATATAGTAGTAGATGAGAAAATACACTTTTAATGGTCGGATAGTCCAGCTTTTCCTGGAGTTATTCATTAGTTGAGCAAACGACTGCCTTGACATTCTTTTTTAAAATGTATTTTTTAAGACACATTTTGCTGGGTAAATAGACAACATCTTATGCTGATGAAAACATCCACCAACCAATAATAGGCCTAACCCTACTCAATCATCAGCCTAAACAGTAAACAGTGTTCTTTTTTACGTTGAACTTTCATAAGTGGGTGGTAATGTACTTCCATCAGTGAGCACTCTCAAAAATGAAAACTAGTAACCATTTCTAGTTGAGATTTGTGTGTGTGTGTGTGTGGGGGGATACTCTTCCTTCCATCCTTCATCATGTAACCCGGACACAGGACGCCTAGCCAATCTTTTGTGCTGTCTGCGCTGCACGTGCAAGTGCAAGTAGTCCAAACATCAATGAAACTATCCAGCCCAGGTTATTCGTGAACATATCAGTTACAGAAAAGAAAACGTATTATGATGTCATATTTCATGACCATCATTGTGGTTTCTGCTTTGCTTTGCTACAGCCTAGATTGTATTAAACGTGCGCGTGATTTCGACACCAGTCCTATCCATCTCAAGCGCGCGCCTGCTCGCGCAATTTCCTCCACTCCCTGGTAAGCTTGCTTGAGCGTGTAGCCTGCGAATTGGTGCTTCCACTCAAAAGCCACTGATTCAACGATCACAACCGAGACCGACTGTTTGGGCAACCACACCTTGACTGCGTAGGCTATTGCGATTATTTACTCGTACTCAAACCAAGACTGCAGCAGCACGAGGAACATGAGCTTTCAAATGCATCTGCTGGAATAATATTTGCGTCTGCTACCTGTTCCATCGAGGAAAGTTCGGTGTTGAGCGAGAGATATTACGTTTTCGGATATTCATGTCATTGGAGCTACAACAGTAGCCTGTAATAGGCTTGAGAGTATCATCATCCTCGAAAGCAATTCATTTGGGTATACTTCTAGCCTACGGAAACGGACACTCGTTAAGATTTTAACCATTTTTGAATTATCAAGTCTACGGTTGTTATATTATTAGTCTGTTCTACCCACGCGAGAGAGGATGGGGACACGGCGTGTGTAGAATTGGTAAGTCAAAGCTACTCGTCTGTATCTTGATGACATGCTCAAACGCGTTTACAGAGAACGCGTGTAGGCTGTTAAGAGCTTGACTGGCCGACGATCAGTAGGCTGACAATGTTTAGGTAGAACTGGATTAGTACATCTTTATATATAAATACAAAATTTATTTTAAAACCCGTTTACTGCATACAATATAGGCCTGCACTGTAATCGGCATATGTGTATCCCTTTACTTTACGTGGTTTGGTCTCCTTTGTGATCAGGCTACTCCCATACCCTTCATTATGCACCGCAATATAGCCTATACATTTACATACACCAATGATTCTATAAATTAAAATTTTCAGCGGGTTGCCACAGCAAAAGTTTACCGGATTTTAAAAGTCGACTTGACAGCGCATCAGTCAGTGGTCACGCAGAAGCTATGTGTAGTGCGTGGTGGGTTCAACAACAATACCACTACTATATAACATCATGGGGAAAGTGTTGAAACACAACAGATCTGTTGGAGTTTTTGGTTGGGGTTTGTCAGAACATAACAGCTGTCAGCCTGGAGAAGGTGATTTGATAGGAATCTGAGGTGGGTTACAGTATAAACTCCCCACAACCTTAAAGCCTTAACCAAGTGTTCTTTCAACAGTAAGCTCCATAGACTGTGCAGTGTGTCTTTACGTTTTCCTGATTGAAAACTGGTAGACATAAGCCTATACTTCAAACAGCAAGAAACATATTTTTAAAGATCTCGAACTCAATGTTTCACAACAGATAAAAACAAAGAAGGACACCCTAATACAACTGAGGAACATCTATAAGGTAATGAGAACACCCTTTCTATGATATACAACCTTATAATCTGGCAGTGAAGGGTGTTCACTGCCAGATGCCGGGTGCAATTTATGCTCTTGTGTAAGGACAATGGTGCAGTGGAAGAATTGACAATCACAGACTGCTTAACAAGAATGGGAGCATGGCCGCATGTTCTTTAAAATGATCTCTGTAACCTGTTGGTTTGGTAGAAATACTTCTGTGATTATTGAGACATCATTCTGAAAAGCAACTCCTGTTCTCATCACGTCCTGAGGGACAGAGAAGTCGCCTTGAGGTTTTCTGTTTCTTTCATAATGTTCTACTCAAGATCTGGGATGCTCCCCAGCATCATACATGTCTCTCTCACTCACTCACTCACTCACACACACACTCACACACACACACACACACACACACACACACACACACACACACACACACACACACACAGTTGTTTTTGTCAATGGAATCTCCACTATTTCATTAGAGGGGTGTAGGTCTATGTATTTTCTTTGATATGTATCCCAGCCAGGACTATAATGAGGAGTGTATCACCAGTTGACTACATTGCATTGGTGACTGTTTAGTAATGTAAACCCAGATTTGAAAGGTGGAGAAAAAAGTCCTAGCATGCAGCTTAGCTGTGAATATTAAGTGTTTCCTCTACAATCTAGAGCTAGCCATCTTGTTAATAGTTAACTGAAACTTTTAGAGGTAAGAACTCTGCCTCAGTAACCTGAACCTATTGTGGCCATGAACATGTGGTTTGTATGGAGTTATAGAATGTTATACCCACATAAACATGGTGTTTCCACGTTTAAAATTGTGTGTACTTGGACACAATTGGGTTTTCTTTTTGTATTTATTACAGATTTACTACTAATGTAATGTTTATTTTAATTTATTTTGGACAAAAGTGTCTGCTAAGAAACATAAAAAGTTTCAGATATGGTTTAAGAAAGGGTACATTTTTGCTTTCAAGTCAATATTGGAATCACGGTAATGTTGATAGACTGCTCTCGTGAAGCTGAACAGTGCTGTCAGAGATTCCCATGGCTGTATTGGTTTCTCTCACTGAATGTGGCCATTGTGGCGTTCGCTTTGTTTGCTCAACTCTGTTTAGTGTGGCAGGAAGTTGTCCTGCCAGATTCTTTGACATCAGTAGACGTACAAAGGATTAGTATCAGTAGATATATAAAGGATTTGTGTGCCTGTGTGTGTTATCACTATTACAATAACAGCTGATTTGGATCTTTGAATCACTTGTCTCCATCATCATGAGCTGACTAATTTAAACATTTTCAGTCTGTCGTCATCAGCTGGATTTTTTTTTTCAGAGGGTATGAAGCAATTTATTTCTGTTACAAGAACAAAGAGTATTACAGTTTTGTATTGGTAAAAGCTTGAATATGACAGGTTATCATCAGTACATAAATGATTGATCAGCTTTCCTTTTACAGGTCCACAGGGAAACCACTAGCGTATGTGTTCTGTAATATTAGAGATGGTCACAGTAGGAGGGAGGTACAGTAGGAGCACCAGTTGCCTCGCTTAGCAGCTGTTAGTGTGAGGCTGGTGATGTGCTATCAGTGCTGATTACTCTGATCCAAGAACAGTAATTTCCTGTGTATTAGATGCATGATGTATAAACCACACAGTGTTTTATGCTTTAAAAGTGTATTGGCTGCAGCCGTGTATTAACCACAGTTTATTAACATTACTTTATATTGTGTCTCAAAGAAATACATTTCACTTAATGTAAAACGAAGGGTTATGCACAACTGCAGTTCAATAGACCACTATCTCACTGTTTGATAGCAGGGTCCAATTTCTGAGCTAGTGTTCTCTCCTGCCCTCTTCCCACAATACAAATGACCGCCAATGGAACGGTGTTTCGACTCTTTGGCATGAATGAGATCTCTCCACTATAGTGCATCTACAGTAACGGTCTAACCATGTGGAGTGATGTCATAGTTGTAGTTGTTGTTGTTGTTTTATTGGACCCCAGCCCCACCCCCACCCCACACCCCACACCCTGCTTCTTCAGTGGAATCAAGTGAACTCCATTTCCATATCTAGATGGAAATCTGTCTGATGTTGGTAGTAGAAGATAAGACAGTAACAGTCTGTGGCTTCTCTTTTTTTCTCTATTATAAATACAAATCGGTCCTCTGCCTTTCTTCCTGCTTGAGATGATAATGTAATTGAGCTGGTAGTTGACCACGCCTATGCTGTGTAACAATCAGGCAACTGTGTGCTGCAGTCCTAAGATTAGCTTTGTCTCATTAGCCCACAGCCTGTGCCCAGACTCGCTCTGGAATGGGGCTGCATGGCGGCCTCTCTGTGGAGATGCTTTTGTGCCCAGTCCTGTGAAAGCTATTAGGAACTCATTCCCAAATGGACTGATAAAAGCTGACCGTAGAGTGGAGTAGGTGTCAGGATTTGGGCTTGAAATCTTTCCGGTGGCCATACAAGCCCATAGCTGTGGCGGTGTTCAGAATGCATCCTCACGCCTGTGTTGAGCTCTTTGTCGTGCCTTGGGCCATGGTATGTGTGCTTCACTGTAACCTGAGAGTGTGTGGGTGTACATGAATGTTGGTTTTACAGTTATCTGCCCTCCCTTTTGGAGGTGCTACATAATTGTGGTGCACCGTAACAAAACAGCCAATTAGGATTAATAATATTCATGAATCGCTGACCTAATAATTTTGGCACGCAATCATGATCCTCTGTGTAACAGTTATTCAGTACCTGTTAGCCCAGCCCTCTCCACTGCAATAGCACCATCAAGCCTCTGCCACTGGGAAAGCACTACACACCCACGTTTACGATTCATTTTGAAATAATGTCAATGAAATATTTTTGTTACCATTTGTTTTGCTAACTAAATAGTGCTGGTATTTCAGTGTTTTTCATTTAATAGAGAGGAATGTATGTTCATCAATAGATGCAACAGTATATATAAACATTATGTGTGGGGCAAGTGTTAAAGATTATGCAGCCATACATACAGTGTGAAGACATTGATTTTACTCTGCTCTCTGCTTGTCACCATATATGACAATCTCCAGCTTTATTATGTTTAATGCTTTTTTGCTTACTAAGTAGAAAGCCTTAAAGTCTTTTTTCATAACAATACTGAATAGAGCAACAATAAATTATGTCAAATCCTTAAATCATTAGTTGCAATTATATGTGATTTCTGAGAATGTATAGTAGCTGTTTGATTCAAATAACCTCAGGAACTCTTTGAAATGCAGTGTTTGCTTAACTAGATAGAAAAACCCCTTTTCACCAGTCATTGCACCCCACTTAGTTGTTATTGTGTTTGGTTTCCTGCATCCTATGGCCTTTGAAATGCTTCCATTGGAAAGGCCAGGGGCTATGACCTTGAGGTCAGGTGACAGGGCTTTGAGTCTGAAGAAGTGACATTCCTCTCCGTGCTGACAGCCCCAGGCCGTCTGTTTGATGCGTTAAAACATTACACTTTACGTCTGATTTCAAATCTCACGAAAATCCACAAATGTGTTTAAACTGCTTACATGACAGACAGACAAGCACATAAACCAACGACATCAAAAACAAAACCCAGATATGAAAATGCATGTAGACAATCACACATACATACACACAAAGCCTACTGACTACCTTTACAAGCATGGCATGGGTCTGTCCACATTAGAAGAGTGTGTGTACAGATGGTTCTCTCACAGGCGTTGGCATGGCTTGTTTTGGTTTTGGCTCATGGTCCGCCTTGGTCACTGTGGGACTACAGCATCGCTGTTTAGGGACTTGACTAGAGGCAGCATAACCTCCTCACCAAAACTAGACCCAACAAAGGAAACTTCTCCCTCATCTAGCACAGTATGTTAAACATTCGGATTGACTTGTACTCACATTGCGCTTTGGGCACACTTCACACCACAGCACCACCACAACA
This sequence comes from Alosa alosa, assembly GCF_017589495.1. Lineage (NCBI taxonomy): Eukaryota > Metazoa > Chordata > Actinopteri > Clupeiformes > Clupeidae > Alosa > Alosa alosa. The sequence goes on from NC_063209.1 coordinate 2,446,759, forward strand.
CATAACAAAATACCGTCTTAAGCCTCCCTTTGCCTGACTAAAAAGAAGCACAGCAGTCACCAGTCTCGTTTAAACTGCTGACAACAAAACCATCCTCAGTCTGTCTTTATTTGAACCCACTAAATGCATACAGTAGAGTTTAAGTGCACAGATCATTGTGTGAGCTTCTGGAAACTACATTTCCCAATGGAGGGAATAAAGTATCTGTTTGAGAAGATGGAAATAGCAATGCCGTTGATGTAATCACACAAATCCCCTGTGGGACTATACCTTCTCTGAGTAATCAAAGGCTAATGCCATACAAGTAGAGCATAAACACTTTACTCAGTGTTTCCTCATGTGTGTACAAACGTAATGTTGTATTGTTGCACACTACTTTACATTTTATATTAAGAAAACACACTTCTGGATCCTCCCATTTATTGACTGCAAAAATTCCCTCACTCATGAGTACAATAGCAATACAGCAATATTAGATTTGGTCTGCATCTTGGTGTGGCTTTATTGACTTCCTGTTGAGTCAATCAATGACATGATGCTCTTTTAGAATGTTGCCAGGTTTCTGCCTGTGCTGTCTAATACTGAATTATGGCTATCACATAAATGCCACCTAAATATATTTAGGATACAATGGTTTATTATGTGAAAAGAGACTGAATGTATCTCACCTGCACTGTGTTCATTTGACTTTTTCACTGATCATGATCAATCTGTACAGTATGTATGTTATAGAATTGCATGTGATGGAGTGTGTCTTGACTTGGGGGAGGTGGGGGGGGGTTGTCAGTGTGATGTTGCTTGTCTCGACTTGACTTGAATGGTCTTTGTGTTGGCCTGCTTATATCCTCATCCTTGCCCTCCAATACGCAGACAATACAGAGTGACTGCTCTAGCTGCTTACGTTCCAGAGATGCAGTGGCCATTTTGACCTGACCTACTGTATACAGCCCCCTGTGTTGCCTGCACAGCCAAGAGCCAAGGAAACACCATCTTAATATACGTGATCTAAAGCAGACCATGTGTTGTCATTGTACTGATCCACTGATGTGATGCTACTTGTATATAGAGGTGTGTTGAGGTCTCATTGTCGATTTGATATCAGTTGCTGACCTATTGTGATATGGTATTCCTAAGCAGGAAATGTAGGCGTAGTTTCTGAGCTACTGTAAATACAGGCTGACATATATCAGGATTGATGAGGTCAGGTGAAGAGGAAACCAGTACTCAGCAAGTGTGATAATACTCTATTTTAAAATGCAGTCTGTAGAGATCCGTTTCATGGCCAAAATGACATCCCATGAAACAAGTGAAGTCCATGCAGTCCTTGTTAAGCACAGCTTAAAGGACAGAGGAACAGTGTTTAGTGCCCCCCACACACACACACACACAGGCATCATTGAATACCTTTCCTGCAAAACTAGCTGGATGTCTAAGAAAGGAAGCGTAGCTGTCACCTGTTAGTCAGTTGTAATTAGGACTCAGGAAGGGAGATGAGCGGGAGGAACAGGAACTGAGAGGCAGTGGAGATCTGAAGAGGTTGCGTTGCGTGGGGTGACCAACACACATAAACACTGAGGAGACACATGAAGGCTGCTTCCTAATGTTTGGCCGCCTAAAGCATAGACGCACCGACATGAGTGCACCAGCACTGTCACTTGCCTACGCATATCAGCGTTGAAATGTTCAACTGACAGGCATTCGACAAACTATGGATTTTATTGAGCGGTGCTGACAAAAATAGATCTGAATGGTAATCTACACGGCAGCGGCAAAAGGGTTGATCAGTAGTGTGAAGGGTTTTGTTGAAAACAATGGAATGGAAGGACTTGAATGTGGAGAGCGGAGTGTGCTGCACTCATGTTGCCACCTCTGTGTGGGGCCCTTAACCCACCTCTGTGTGGGGGTCTTAACCCACCTCTGTGTGGGGGCCTTAGCTGTGGGCACACATGCACATGCACTACACTACACACAAAGGTGATTCACTAATTTATGGCTAGTCAGACAAAGCCTTACCACAGGCCTGTGCCACTACTACTACTAGTGCTACTGTATTGGCTCCCTCCCTGAAGGCATGCATCAGATGTAGACTTGCAGTCTTAGTGGTGCCTGTAAGGCAGTGCTGTGGTAGAGGACAGTCCTGCCTATAACTTAGCGACAAGAGGGCAACATTCTCATGGGGTGTGAGTGCCCTCTGGATTGGGCTTATGTGTCTTCAGAAGGCTGGACACATAGCTTGCCTCATTTTGATGCCTTTGTGTACTTCAATTCGAGCAGAAAAGATGGTTACTGGGCACATCTCCTACAACAGTGTGAAAGGGAAACAGTGTAAATATGCTTCAAATATGTCTGTTGTTTTTACACTTCACTGAAAGGCTACAAGAAGATTACAACTATAAAACCTCTCAGAAAGAAATGTACAGCAGCCACATATTTTAAACCGTAAATACACGTAACACATAGATTTCTATACTTTCAAGACATATTAATAAGATGCACACAATGAGATGAGTTGAATGTGTAGATTGTGATATTTTATGTAGAAATAGACGTTTGAGTCGTTAGACCATTACACAGTATGAACATTATGCAGTGTGTGTAGCGTAGATAATGTCATAGAGCAGTTACTAATCACAGCAGCAAGCTTACTGCTACTACATAAAGATGATTTAATAGTTTAATCATTTTATTTAAATCACCACCTGAATCCCATTCACCACCCTTCTGAAATTCCCCTTCTGTAGCATAATGTATGTCCTCTACAGTGCCAGGCAGCCATGCTCTGTCAGAAGTAGGATCCCCGATATAGAGATATGGAGATCTTTTGTCTGCATGTTTCCTGCTGCATACCCAGCCAACAACGCCTCATCTCAAATGTCTGAACAGGGATATTAGCATAATATTATAAGTATTGTACAGTGCCTAATGCTTTTTAGCATGAGAGAGAGAGAGCAATCACTCAAAAATGTGTGGAAAGTATAGCTAGGTTTATGAAGTAGAGATTCATGTAGTGCATAACAAACTATGGACAATGACTTCCAAGTTAAAACATATCTTTGTCATAAATTGTGCTCTAATATTGACTTTCACATGTGTAGTTTTTGCTCGGCTGTTGCTTTAGCTATTGTTGTCTGAGACATGAACAGATGAATAGACACTGTGCAGTTGTTCGTGTTTCCTATTGTGCAGATATTGTCCTTTTTGGGCCCCAACCTGATGTTCCTATCAAAGTGCTCCCCTTGCTGTCATGCTATTGTTCCTCCCAGGAAACAAAAGGATTCTCCAGGTCATTAAACCTGAGCGGTGACACTACCCTGGTGACGCCACCCTGGTGACACCATTGCCTGATGCAGGAACTTGGGCAACAGAAGGAAATGAAGAAATGCATGAGATGTTATGTGCTTTGGCTGTGCCATGTGGAAGAATCTGCCTTCGGAGACTAGCAGGGCATTCACATCACACAGCCTTTGTGTCAACACCACACCCATCCCCCCATCGCTCACTTGTCCTCGTGCTCCACTACCACTAAATAAATAAAGTGTGTGTGTGTGTGTGTGTGTGTGTGTGTGACAGAGAGTGAGAGCTCAGTCACAAATGGAAGCTGAGAGTTGTGGAAACTGGAGACATGTCCTACTGAGTGACTCCTACTGCGACCTCTCACCTCTTAAGAGCTGTGACCACTTCAAGCTTCAGAGGTCAGCCACTCAGCTGAGGAGCTGGGGGACTCCTAACCCCTTTAAGGCTTGCTCCCCTCACCACCCGTAATATATCTCTAAACACTTTGGACAGATAACAGAGATATCTTAGTTTTTTAAAGCTATTCAACCTAGTATATTATAAAATACCTAAACAAACCCTGGAAATGTGTTGGATTTCAATCAGTAGCTTCACAAGGCTTCATACGGGTAGTCAAGCTATATAGACTCTAATGACTTCCCAAACATCCATAGTATATTCACCTAGCTATTGAATTATTAGATTGACCATGTTATTGCAAGGAATGAGTTGTGTGTTTCACATGACAGTGAATCTCCTGTGTTCAGTGTACCGTATGTTCAGTGTGTCCAGTTGGCAGTCTACAGTTAAACTGTCACCATGTTTTAGTGCTTCCCTCATTCATTTCAACTGAGATAAGAGCAGACTTTGGAGCACAGGTCAAATGCCCACATGGACTATCAGGTTCTGTTGGACAAAGAGAGTTTTTTTACTTCTACACTGTCAAACAAGATATGGTCGAGTAACTGCCACACCTTTCTCAAAAAATTCCCTTGTTCTGCAATCCTGTACACCTGACATGGGAGCAGTTATTGTTTTCCCACCCCCTCTACATCCTTACAGTATAACTGGTCTGGTATCAGCTATTAAAGTCCTGCCGCACTGCCATGTACTACTTTCGGTTTAGTGTCAGTGTAACAGACAGTTCTTACTGAGAGGGCTTGCTGAGGAGGAAGTGGTTTTAATGTTTAATCTGACCAGTGTTTGACCAGCAGAGAGCAGGGCTGGGATTGCTGTGGCGACAGCTAGACCCATATTTTGCGTGACTGGAGCCTCTCCAGTGGTGCAGCTGTCGGGAGCAAAGCAGTGTCCCACAGCAACTGCTAATACTGTGTCCCCATAACAACTGCTGTTGGGCAGATGAAAAGTAGGCTTTTAGCTCAGGGTGGATGAGAGAGAAAGACTCACTGCAAAGCATCTCAGCACTACACTGGCAGATTGGGCAGTTTGATAATAGGCTGTTAACAGGCAAATAACAGGTCGTTATTTGATAAGCGACCAGCTGAAGCCATATGTAAATCTTTGACATTATTATTACATTGTGACCATATCATTGATGTCCACCATTGTTACATATTTTTATCCGTGCCCAGACTTACATACTTCCTTCACAAGCCATTTTACTATGATCTTATCAATTTACTTTAACAACATAATAGACAAATCATTTCCAGTGCGATTATGCAGTATATGTGCCCTTGGTGAATATTAAAGATTTTCCACCAATATATCCATCCAGTATGTGACTTCAACTAGAGATGAAAATGTAAGGTTTATCTATGTGTAAAAGGGTCTCCTTTTCCTGAGCTCTTGCTATTTGGCTCATTTGCACTGGTTTTGCATGGTGGCCAAGCGGCTTGTCTCACGTGTGATACACCTTATGGGAATAGCATGCAAGTCTGCTGGCACACTAGCCTTGAACAGCTGCCATGGAAATAGTGGCACATTGTTGCAACAGATTGTGCTTGTGTTGGTTTGACCATCTAACAAGTGTGACTTGTTCTCAGATCACCGATTAGAATAACAGTCAAAACATGTTAACACTACTGTTGGACAGCATCAGCTTGTTAACACTACTGTTGGACAGCATCAGCTTGCTGTGACTGTCAAAAAGGTTTTTCTGTTTCGGTTGGGTGCTATACCTCACAAGTGTAACTCAGTTCTATACTCTCCCTCTCTCTCTCTTTCTCCCCCCCCTCTCTCTCTCTCTCTCTCTTTCTCTCTCTCTCTGTTCCTCTGTCTGGGTCTAAGATAGGAATGCCCCAAACTGTGTGCCCCAGCACTATGTTTGCTCCCAGTGGCTTGGGCCCCCCTTTGGCCTCCGGTGAGGAGCCCCCTCAGGAGGGGCCGGGCCCCGAAACTGGATTTGCCGAGAGCCCCCCCTTCTCTTCGGCCTCCCTGGACACCCTCATACAGAACCTGGTGCCCACCACAGACTACTACCCTGAGGTATGAGCCAGCATTGCTACACACACCATTAACCTTGTTACCCCCTTGTATTGATGAGGAGAACCGTGTTTTCAGATGGCTGCAGTGTAGACAATGGGCCTATTCTCTCAGTGTAACTGAAAAATCACTAGGCTTGTGAAGCATGTAAGAACAATGCCTTAGTGTTAGTGCCAGAATGTGACACTACGGAAACCTTATTGGATCAATTTGAGCATTCTATGTGCTGCTCACCCCTCATCACATTTACATGTGCTAATGGTTCGGGTAGAACAAAGCTCACTTTTAATTGCCAACCTACAAAAACTATACTCTTAAATAGTGGCATATTAAATGAATAAGAGTTTCACTGAATGACATTTCAACAAAAGACTGACTAGCTGTCCTATCATAACACTTCCAAATGAATGATGACTTGTCATTGGGAAGATTGCTTTATGTGACGAGTGTCATATTTGATTCTAATTAAACTTCATTGGAAATTCTTTTTGAAAAGAAAACAATCCTCCTATGATGTCAAAACCACTGCATCAAGGTTCATTTACTAAGAAAAGATGAAAAAGGCTAGTGCACAAGAAACCGTAGACATTTTTTAGGCAATAAGATGGTGTTCCCCCTGGGTCTTGTTGCATGTGTGACTCCTGTTTTACTGGCCTTTGTCTCCCCTGCAGAAAGCCTATGTGTTCACATTCCTGCTCAGTTCGCGCCTCTTTATCCCCCCCCACGAGCTCCTGGCACGTGTCTGTGAGCTCTGCATCCAGCAGCAGCAGCTAGAGCAGACACCCCTGGATGCGGTCAGTTTCCAAGCCATACTGTGTGTTTGTGTGCGTGTGTGTGTCTCACATCTCGATCCAGAGTGCCAAATATGAAAGATCAAAATGCTTGGTGATGTTTCAGTCAGAATAGAGTGTGGTGTGCTGCCTGACGTATTTGGGCCAGCTTTGATATCCTCTTCATCCCCTCACTGCTCATTCTCTCTGCTCGCCTCCTCACAGCTCACAGAGCAAGCTCTCTAGCTGATAGCATGCTGCTAACTGTCACCTTTGTGGACTCCCTTTGCTATTTCTAGGCCAAGGTGAAGAAGTTTGGTCCCAAAATCCTGCAGTTGTTGACAGAGTGGACAGAGACCTTCCCCTCCGATTTTCGAGAAGAGAAGATGGTGGCACATCTTAAAGACATCATCCACAGGATAGCACCTTGTGATGAGGTAATGTGAAATAGGGGATGTGGAGTAAGAAGTGTGAACAGAGAAATGTGATTTCTATATTGGGCTTACTGTAGACATCAAATCTCCAGCATGTCATCAGATGTCATTTGGAGTTTAAGAAGAAATGTGGATTTTTAGAGATACATAGGGAGAAAATGATGCTGAGAGAATGACGCGTCCAGGAGAATAAAAAGGCAGAGAAAACAGTGAATGAGTGAGAGAGGACAGAACACAGACGG
>NC_063209.1:2456422-2513270 GCF_017589495.1 Alosa alosa
CACATTGGACCTGAAGAGTTTGTCCAGGCTTTTATACAGAAAGATCCCCTGGACACCACCCAGGTAGATTTGTTATGGAGAGCTTGTTTTTATTAGTAGACAAGAGTGCCCATTGTTCTCAATCTGACTGATATAAATAACTTATCTGTGTTTCATTTTACAATAAAAAATCCTTTCAGCTAGTTTACATATTCAGTTTACTCTAGTGTGCTGGATTTAAAGGATATAGTTTCCTAATGTATATAACCAATAACATCGTGTGATAACATAATTAGTTGTCTAGTTAGTTTCGTCTGTCATTATAAATCATATTTGACAACTAATTGCCAAGTGAAGCTACTGTCACTGTCTGCACCTGAGATATCGTTTAGCGAGTGCCGTTGTAAAAGCTCCAGTAGCCAGTTGTCTGCTCAGAGGTCACAGGTCATGGGAGCACTAGGGTCTATAATGATGAGAATTCCCCTCCCCCTCACCACAGACTGCCTGCACCAGCTACAGACAGTGTGAAGTGTACACTGAACCAGCTACAGACAGTGTGAAGTGTACACTGAACCAGCTACAGACAGAGTAACGTTCACACTTGCTGCAAAGAGGACAAAGAAGAGTCATCAGTAATGAAAGTGGTGATGAACAGTATGCTCTGCTCATGCGCATGCTCTGCTCATCACCGGTGTCATCACAGATGACTCTCCTTTGTCTTCTTCACCTGTGCATCCTTCCCTATGCTCACCAAATGTCTTCCACTCACAGCCTTGCTTCAGCGAACAGAGTAAATCGTCCTCCAATTTGGAAGCATATGTGCGCTGGTTCAACAGACTGTGCTACCTGGTGGCCACCGAGATCTGCATGGTAGGTGCTGGAGCCCACATTCCCATTTTAAAGAAGCTTTATGACTCACACACAGCAGTAAAGCAACGCTTCACCAGCAATCATTGGATGCCACAAAAATTGAACTGTAGTGCCACCTGGTGATAATTTACTGTCATAGCATTAGAAGACATTCCTATCTCCTATTGCCTTACACAGGTATCTTGGTTGCAGGTACACTACTAGTCAAAAGTTTGGAGACACTTACAAATTTCCATTCCACTCCATTATAGAGTACCAGCTGAGATCAGTTGCATTGTTTTTTATTCAGGGCAGCCATTTTCAGATTACATTATGTGCTTACATAATTGCAAAAGGGTTCTCGACTGTTGTAGAAAGAAATGGCTGATCTTTAATGCAATATCTACATTGCCCATTATCAGCAACCATTCATCCAATATTCCAAAGGCACATTCTGTTTACTAATCTGATATCATTTTAAAAGGCTATCTGAGAAAACATTGGAGAACCCCTTTGCAATAATGTAAGCACATATGGTAATCTGAAAACTGCTGCCCTGAGTAAAAAAACAATGCAAATGCTCTCAGCTGGTATTGTCTGTGTCTATAATGAAGTGGAATGGACATGTCTAAGTGTCTCCAAACTGCAGAATGCAGAAATGTAATGTAAACAACAATCATGTGACTTCATTCATTCAGTATGCAGTAGACTGGTGGGTAGTTAAAATACAACAGTAAATGTCTAATGTCATCTGTCATGTTTAGCCTGCCAAGAAGAAGCAGCGTGCCCAGGTCATTGAGTTCTTCATTGATGTGGCTCGGGAGTGCTTCAACATTGGGAACTTCAATTCCCTCATGGCTATCATATGTAAGTGTGAGGCTTCAGTGGAGCCATATGGACGTCCATTTCTTCTGACTGTGTTCACCCAGATCTTGAAACATTTAAACCAATCTACAAATGTTTCTCTAAGCACATATTACATTTGTCATAATATGAATATATTCTGTTCAGCTGGCATGAACATGAGCCCAGTCTCTCGCCTGAAGAAGACGTGGGCGAAAGTGAAGACGGCAAAGTTCTTCATACTTGAGGTAAATGACGCCCATGCCCTGACGAGATCATCAACAGACACTAAAACCCATAAAAGCATTTTTTCCAGCTTCTTTATGCGAGTGTCTTTATACCACCCATTCAGACTAGTTGTTTGAGCCCTAATATGAGTCAAATGTCCTTCAGGTTGTCATCAGTTTAACTGTATGTGGCATTGGCATACATATTGGAATAGTTTATACCACATCTGAGACACCAGTGATATCCCAAGTGCTATGCTGTTCAAACAGCTTTTTCAGATTTCAGAAGATGAGTGGTGTAACTGTAAATATGGGCATAGGTCACATCATACTGTATATGTTGTCATTGCTTTATGGATTGTTATTTAATTGTTATTTGACTTTGCAAACAGCATCAAATGGACCCTACTGGGAACTTCTACAACTACAGGACAGCCCTTAGAGGAGCAGCACACAGGTCCCACACAGCTCACAGCAACAGGGAGAAGGTACTGATGCTACTGCAGGATTACAACTGTGCAGAATATTCTCGGGGGGAAGCAGTATTTTGTGATGATGATGTTGATGAGTAGTATTAGTAGTAGTGGTACTAATGTGTGTAGTAGTGTTTCCAAAACCTGAGAGATCTTGTGTCTGATTTTGTCCTTTCCTGTCAGATCGTCATTCCTTTCTTCAGCCTCCTCATCAAGGATATCTACTTCCTGAATGAGAGCTGTGCCAATCGTCTGCCCAATGGGCATGTCAACTTTGAGGTGTGGTGGACTCAGTTGGCTAATCATACTTCCTTTTTATGTTAGTCATCTTAGTGTTGGAAAGGTAAATGTTGACCATGAGGGTTTGTCTGCAGAAATTTGTGGAGCTGGCCAGGCAGGTGGGAGAGTTTATTGCCTGGAAACAGGTGGAATGCCCATTTGAAGAAGACCGCAGCATCCTGCACTACCTCCACACTGCACCCATTTTCAACGAAGATGGTATGTTCCTGTGAGGTCCTGAGTTGTTGGAATAATGGCCATCTGATCCAAATCCTTCTGATTTGACATGTAGTCTTACACTGTTGTAATTTTATGTGACTCTGGTTATATACAGATTCATTCCTTAAGTGACTTGTCCAGTTTCTGTCTCTCTTCATTTGCGTGTGTTGTAGGTCTTTATCTGGCATCCTATGAGAGTGAAAGTCCAGAGAATCAAGTGGAGAAGGACCGCTGGAAATGTCTCAGGTATGACGTTTGTCACTTACATGTACTTTTCCACTTTGCCTGTCCAGTGGGCTTATTGGGAGAGCTTTCCCCCACACTCAGCTCATTTCTCAATCTCTCCACAGGTCCTCCATTCTTGGGAAGACCTGAGACAGACCAGGCAGCTACCTTTTATGTGTAATTTGGAGAGGGTATTTATTGCACTAGAAGAAACTGTGAAGGAACTAAGCTGGCTCTTAGATGTGTTTATATATGTAATGAAGAACAAACATACTTCACTACAAGAATTGATGAGCCGGATTCATCGTCAAAAACGACATGTCAAAAATGAGCAGTGAAACATGAATTGTATAGGCTGTAACGGCTGAAGTATTTGAAATGTAGTGTGTGGAAGCATTTTGTGTGTATGGATGTGTGTCTTTCCATCATTATCTCTTGAGAATTCTTCAGAATTTAAAAAGAAATATAGTTACAGGGAAAATGCAGCTTTTAAAACTTTTTATTGAAATTATGATGTGTTATTTTTAAGGGTCTTTTGAACAATACTGTAATCTTGTAGTTGTAACTAAATTATTGTCCAGGGCGCTGGTTTGCCCATGAAGTTGCCTGTTCATATTAGACAGGGGACCATTACATGCTGTACTGTCGTCATAGATTTGAGCATACGTGTGCTGACGGGCAAGTGTATGCCTGTGTGTGTGTGAATGAGTGGGTGTGACTGTGTTTGGGCGTACATGTGTGTGTTTGTGTTCATTGCACTCATTATCTGTACACTGAGTCTCAGAACTGGACATTACAGCCATAAAGATAACATGAAAAGACCACATGCTACCTGAAGTCACTAAGTATGGGGCAAATCATTGATATACTATGTTTACGTCAGAAAACAAGCTGTTCTGACTATTTCACAGCTGATGTGGCGTCTCTAATACTCTTATGTGTGTTTTTTCTGATGTTTACCTTTTAAAAACAAAAACAATCAAATGAAGAGAAATTGTATAGTGTGTATAAAGGACTTCCTGCCAAACTTCCTGTGTCACAGGGACTGCTCTACTCGACTGATATTCAGTTGTTTAACATGTTCATGATTCTGTGATAACAGATGTTTGTTTTTATTATTTGGGTATTTTTATGTTATTTCCTGAAATGTTGAAATGTTCTACCAGGAGGTAGTGACATGCGGCCTCTGTTTTCAGTGGGCATTATGGTTGTACTTGAAAATTGCAAGCGTTTTACCTTTGCAGTAGAATCACGCATACCATTCTTAAGCCTTTTTGTAAATATAGTTTTTAATGGTTTAATGGATCATAGTGGCATTTTTGGTGCATATGTTACCGAATTTAGTTTTAGTCATACTCCTCTATGTGTCATTCATCTAAGCTCTCTTTTGGACCATGACCTTGATGTGTTTGTGGACCTTTGTTTTTCTGTAAATATATAGTGTGCACAGGCATATGTTTGGGATTTGTTTATTTTCATTTGAGGGTTATTTAAATAAATATTTAAGTGATGTGTTAATTTAAGCACATTTTGTGTGCTGTTGTGAAGCCATGACATAATTCCTGAAGCATTATCAACCTCATTTTCCTCCCATACAATCTTCTGTGACATTGAAGAAGCACTGGGCACACTGGAGTAGAGCTGACATTCTCTTGCACCTGACTTCCAAGCCCCATTATGCACAGCCCCTACAGCACAGAGAAGCAAGGCTGCTGTTAAAGGAAAACCAGTTCATTCATTCAAAAGTACATTCTACAGGTGTATCATTTATGACATTATTCATGTTACCACGGAAGTATTGACTTTTATTTCCAGAATGACTGTGTAATTACAGCCCAAATGTGACATATGAAACTTTTGCTTCTTATCATGTCATCATCAGTGAGATATTCATGATATACAACTGAGAGGAGCATCTGTGCCTGTCCTATTGAAGTTAACCACATACATTTCTAATAGTTTATGGGGGAAAAATAACAAAATGTATTTGGTGCTAGAAGCTTGTGCTGGCATCATTTGGTTCCATCAATGGGCTCTTGGAAGATGTCTCCCTCCAAACATGCAGGTTCTCAAAATGAACTTGAAGTCAAACTACTGTAAATCCTAAATCAGCATTCCTGCTGCACTTCATAGTATGCCTACACATGTACCTAATCAGCAAGAAATCTATATAGTGAAATCTGTAGTGTTATGTGGGCCTCATATTCATTATGAATAATCTCGCCATAATCTTAGAAAACTAAGCCTTTTTTGAGATGGTTGCATAACAACTCACAACTTGACAGAATCCACACAGGTCACTGCTGTCCATATGAAGAAGTCAGGAACCTCCCCACCCCTTATCAGTACTGTTGCTATGTTTAGTGTTTCTCTCTTGCGCTGTGTTTTAACAGTATTCGCCTATCTTATTTTTTTGTGTTGGTTTCTTTGTATTACTCCTGCTTTGTACAGTAGACTTGATATTGAAACTGTCCTTTAAAATAAATTGGTTGGGCTGTAGCTAATGTTGTGTGTGTTTGATGCTGAATGATCTTTAACTCATTTGTTTAAATGCCAATACTAAGCTTCATGCCTGTTTGTGATTCCTAACTGAAGATGAATTAGATTGCTGACATGCTTCCATTTTCATTTTACAGATGTAAAAATGGTGAAAAGCAGATTGTTCTGCATTTATTCGTCAATTCAAATTAACTCTGGTAAAAGTAAATCAAATGATCTTTTTCAAACTTTAACCTTTAATACAATATAATTGAATACAATATAATTAATATACAATATAATAGCATTTAGTATGTATTCATACTTTCACTGTAGAAAAAAATGTCTTTTGAAAGGATGTGAAATTGTTTTGTTGATATGAAACATGTTTCCTTGAAAACGGTCAAGTCCTTTGAGGGAAGAAGAGTCAAGAAATTGAACTTTGGAAGAATGGAGAACAAAAATTCTGAATCACAAAAATCGTTCTGTTTAAAGTTGCAAGGATTGTAGCCTACGCGCATGCAAAGTTCACATAATAATTCCTAAAAGAGATTCAGAACACAATTTTGAGAGAGAGAGAGAGATTATTTATGATGAGGGAATTTAAGGCATCCAGTAGCATATGTGACACACACATACAGTGCTTCCCCTTTTACAGCATTTATAAATGGAATCTTGATCGATTTAATTTGGCCTTTTTTACAATAAAAATCAATACAATAAAAAAGCAAAAAGCAAATTTCTACAAAATAATATTAATTAATTAAAAATATATAATGCAAAATAAGTGATTGCATAAATATTCACCCCAAACCCCCCACCCCCCTTAAAGTGACTGACCTAAATCAACAGTGGTCCAACCAATTGGTGCTAGTAGTCTCACAATTAGTGAAACGGAGATCGCCTGAATGCAGTGAATGTGTATAGTATAGTAATATAAAGACTCAAAGGTCCAGTTACTAGTCAATCTGTATTCCTGGCCATAATTCCACCATAAGAACAGTCTATTGAAAAGCATGAGTGAGGTGATGGATACAAAAAAAAATCAAGTAATTAAACATCCCCTGGAGTTCAGTGAAATCCCCTATTAAGAAATGTATGTAGGAATATGGCAAATGTACAAATCTGCCTAGAGCAGGCCGTCACCACAAACTGAGTGACTGTTCAAAAAGATTAGTTGTGGAGGAGGCCACCAAGGCACCTACAGTATATAACAACTCTGAAGAAGGTAAAAGCTTCAGCAGCTGAGATGGGAGAAATACAACATACTTTTGCCCAAGTTTTTCACCAGTCAAAGCTTTATGGGTGAGTGGCAAAGCTCTTATTAAATCTGGACTAAAGTTCGCCCAAAGACATGTGGGAGACTCCAAGGTTAAAAGGAAGGTTGAGATTGAGCTTTTTGACCATCAGACTAGATGGTACGTTTGTCCGACACGAAACACTACACATGACCAAAAACACACCAATCTGTGGCTGTAAATGGGTAATGGGCAAATTGTGGTCAAAGGTGCATCTACTAAGTGTTGACTTGCAGGGGGTGAATATTAATGCAATTGCTTATTTTGCATTGTTTATTTTTAATTAATTAACATTACCTTGTAAAACGCTGCTGTCACTTTGACATTAAAGAGGGGATTTTTGTAATTAATTAAATTAAATTTATCAAGATTCAATTTATAAAAGCAGTAAAAGGTGGGATATCCGGGGGGGGTGAATACTTTATATAGGCACTTACACAAATACAGAACAAGAAAGCTACTAACATTGTAAGGATAGAAACACAATTGTGAGATAATGGTCTATCCACCAGATTTCACATTCCAGGCACAGGGAACTGATACTGTGATGCAGTATGTATAAATGGAAGTGATGCAGTGAGATGTCATGGTCAAGTGTGTGCCAAACCGTCACAGGGACTACTGAGTGTGAGGTCGTCCAAAAAGTGGACAGTGCAAGAACAGGATTACTTTGTGTGATATAAAATACAAAAAGGTAAACAGAAAAGCAAATCCTTAATACTCTATAAAAACTAATATTAAAATATAAAACAGAAATACTAGGATTTAAACTAAGACATTTATTTACATATTACTTCAAAGAGATGATACAGGGTCAGACACATTACAAAATTTGGACAGAGGACAAATAACAATTCCCTGAGTTATTGTTTGTGAAGATTATCTAGTCATTTTATAATGTCCCATGCCTACAAGGGTTATAGCTCAAATATATGACACCATTAGTGCCAGGACAGTATTATAAAGTCCAACAGAAAAACATTGTGTTTCATGTGGAATTCTGTGTAGGGAAAGACCAAATTCATTTATTCATCTTAAATTCAACAAAAAGCCGTGACTGAAATTAAGGGCTGAAAACCCTTAAATGTTGTGGAGAAACCCTCTACATCTGAAACACAACAACATTTTTGTAAACTGATAATGAAGATTATGGCCTCCTGAAGGTTTCTATCCTTCCACATCAGGATGACAGCCATTACAAGCTGTGTTTGCTAAATGTATCTATTAACTGCTTTAAAAAAAAAAAAAAAAACTTTGTCCAGCGTGGCTGGCTGGGGCACCTGCACCGTACGCCGGCGACCCGGGTCGATTCTCTCCCCGTGGTTCTTTCCGGGTCCCACCCAGACTCTCTCTCCCACTCGCTTGTCATTCTCCACTGTCCTGTCTCATTAAAGGCATAAAAAAGCCCCCAAAAATATGCTTAAAAAAAAGAAAAGAACTTTGTCCCCTTAGATGACATGTTAATATCTAAGAAACATCCTAAACAGAAAATCATGAAAAACATGCTTCAAAAGACACCTAGGACACCGAGACACATAGTTGATGATCCTGCAATGTAGCATCCTGCTGTTGTCCCACTCTGCCATGTACCTGCCCATAGCAGTAACTGAGCTAATGAAAAAAGGCCATTACCCCATTAGAAACATTGTATGATTACACCACAACAAGGAATGCACAATACTTACATTTTCTGGCTTAACCTTGCCTTAGTGTCCAAATTTAGACAGCACTAGCATTATGCTGTACCTTAAATTTCTACTTAAAAATAATTACTCAAAGCTCAGACTTATAATAAGGTGATCTGCGTTCAGTCATTGCCCCGTGTGCCTGGACGCCTGGTATTGCACTTTGGTGGAGTGGGCTGTGAGGTGACCCTTTTGTCAGTTTTTGTCGCGCTGGGAATTCCTTCAGCACCATTTTCAATATGCAGCTCAGTCCAAGAGACCTTCATGAAACTCTGCACATTAAAAAATTATGCTCAAGGGATATCAAAATATATTCTACAAGCCGGTACACAATTCTTGCATTATATTAAGCTCAAAAGTGGAAATGCAAGCCCTTTGGTAAAACTATTATGTCCTTTGGCAGGACATTAGCAGGACTCTTAGCTTTTTCAAGAATTAAAACTGTGGTGGCTGCAACATTGGTACTCACTCAATGTTGGGGGAAGGTTTAATTAATCCAGAATTATATAAATACAATAACACTATTTGTTTTAACAAAAATCAGCATTTGTAAAAGTATTGGAGAAAGTAACGTAAATGTTGTGTCTAGGATGTGCAATGTAACATTTCTGCATTAATGGCCTGACAAAAACAAGGCAAACTGACAGAAGGCACGTACAGTATAAGCTTCATTGCCTTACTGGTGTGATAAAAGGAAAAAGAAAAGAAAAAACAAGACGTCAAAAGACATCCCATATGTGGCAGTCTATTCCCTGCTGTAAAACAGCAGCACAGATCCAACCAATTGTTTTTAAAGTCATTCCTCAAAGTGTCTTTGAATTGTCTGTTGAATTCAAATGTCATCTGAACCATTTCATCCATCATTTCACCTGTGGGTAGAGTACAAACAAGAGTATTAATTCAAAGACATGTCAGAGGAGAACGATACAGCTTCAAAGGCCTCTCATTGTTTTTCTCTGTACTTGCATACCCCTGGCTTTGGCCAGAGTCAGTGTGCAATGCAGACGTCCAGGATGCAAAACTTGGCCCTGCAGGTGGGACAGGGCACCCTGCTGCCCAGCCAGGTCTCAGGCCGCTGCTGGTCCTGCCGGCTGGCAAACCACTTGCCCATACAGGTCAGGCACCACATGGGGCGGCAGTAGCACTGCTGACACTCGCCCTCTCCCTCTCCCTCTCCGTGGCACAGATGCAGCAGCTTGATGTTGGCAGTCTCCTGCATGCAGCCAATGCAGGCCTCCAGCTCCTGGGCATACACATAATATACATTTGCTTTAAGAATTATGATTACAGTCATCAAATTGGGTTTGCTGATAATATTTTACTACTGTAAGTAGGCCTAAGTCAAAAGCATACTCATATCAGCTTTGGGGAACTTACTAAAGGCCTGTTTTTTTGTGCATATTTTACATTAACACACAAATGAATTTCTAGAATCTAGTTTGAATGACTTGAGTCTGCGAGGATGTGTTGTTCTCACCTGACCACTGGGGCTTTCATAGACTTGGTTCAGCTCCACGAAAGACCTGAAGGTTTCCAAAAAGAGCTCACTCATGGTGAGATGGATAACCACGTTTGCTGCATTCCTCACAGGAGCCTGCAGTTTGTCTCGTAGTTCAGTATACTCTGTAGAATTTAACCTGGCAACATCCAAGTCAGGGATTAAAGTTTAATCTTCTTGAGTAAAGAGTATCATAAAACATCATTCAAAAATGATTGCCCTCAATTAATCTCAACCCTTCATCTTGACCTAGTGAAGAAGATAAGCGATTACACTTTGGTAAAGAACAGGTATGGAAAAAGAGATAGGGTTAAAATATTACTGTCACACAGTGACCTAGTTAGCAAAAAGTAAGTAGCCTACGTCTTATATTTACATGACATAGGCGTACAGTGTCTAAAGCTGAACGTTATTGATTCTGGGAATGTCTGCTTTTCAAAAATGTATGGCAGTAATTTTGCTTTACCCTGCATGAGGATATTTAGGCATAGCCTAACTAGGCTACCAGACATGCACAATGCAATCATCCCATGTACTGTAGCCTACTCACCTGATGTCAAAGGGCTTGACATTGGGATTGATACTGGCGACACTAAGGGTCAGGATCTGCACTGGCGTGCCAGAGTCAGGTGAAAGGTCATGCTGCTTCGAGTCTGTGACTGTCAGGTGTGTGTCCTGCTGCAGGGCCACATGGACATAGTAGGTGGTGACCTTCATGATCCAGGTGTCTGTGACAATGACCCTCGCACCTGGTGCACCTGTAGCGAACTTGTCGATTCTGCGGAACTCCGTGTTGATAGAGGAGGCTACAGCTCTCCAGCTGGATTGGGGTAAGGCATGGGAGGCCAAGTTTTTTGATATGGTGTGATTTCCCCATTTCTGGCCAGACCAATAGTGAGCGACGAGGCAACTCAGGAGCAAGAGAGCAGCTGACGCAGTGAAGTACAGCTGCCATCCTTCACTTGCCAGGTACACATAGATCAGTTTTTTATCTGGGGCAGCTATACACATACCCAAGTAGTAACCTGACAAGATGGAAAGAGATACGTTATTTCTTTCTCTCTCTACAAAAACTATCATCTTTTGTCAGGAGAAGTGTCTAGGCCTAAATTCAGTTCAGTAGGTCAAAACAAGGAGCCTAGCCTTGCCTAAGCTATCGCTAAAGTCGAAATATTGGGCTCCTTTTGCCTCGAACGCCTTATATACAGTAGAAATAGAAATAGGACCGTAAAACTTACCAAGAGGCAATGAGCAATGGACAACGAGGGTTAATGTCGTTCTCCTGATGTGGTACTGGACGAAACCTATGTCTTCACTCCCGAGCCAAAAAGAGAACAAATTCTGAACGGTAAAGCCTGCTGATCTGAACTCATTTGGCGTAAACACAAAACAAAAGGCAAACACAACATATGCCAACGTAAATGTCACATCGGGGGAGTCCATCCTCACAATCAGCTGTTGCCAACACCGACTTCCTGTCAGTTGATGCGGAAGTTTTATAATAAAAGTCCCACTGAGCTTCACATCCCGAGTAGCCTACCACCAAAGCCCGATAAAGGGTCGACGCTCATTGTTGTATCAGGAGGTTAGGCCTACGCAACATGTTTTAAAAATAAAAATATATGTTATGTTGACATTTTTGTAAAGAACTTGGACATTCTGAAACAATTATTTAGAATACGCCAAGATTTTTTACAAATATGAAAAATGTTACGCATATAGGCTTTAGGCCTATATTCGTGTGTGTGTGTGTGTGTGTGTGTTTTAAAATATTAGATAATAAAAATATGTGTTCTTAAAACATTGAACGTAGTCGTATTGTAAACCCCTAACAGTGTAATTTGTGTTTATTGAAGAACAAACATCCTTTTTGTCTTTTCCCCCTTAGTTTACATGTTGATGTTGAAATATAAATTATGCATATCTGTACGTTCCTGCAAGATTAATGTTTGTAGCTTACTGATTTACTTTCAATAAAGGAGCATATAAACAAAAGAAAAACATGACATGACCTCCGCGATGACAGATGCTGGAATTAGACCAAATTGGCCTCGATCCCAACAAAAGTTTGATCACATTCACAATTCTGTAAAAATCGAATAGACTTACCTCCTGTAAAGACTAAATATAAAAGCCATACCAAATATTTATTGAATTCTAACATCATCTACAAATGCATCTGCAAATGACAGAATAAGGATGACCCATCTTGCATCATTTAGAAAAAAAATTGAATTACAATTACATGTTAAACCAAACTCAAGGCATTACTCTCCAGTGCAGACACAGAGTTTAATATCAGTGTATGTAGGCTACTGCTGACATTTCACTGTGTTAGGGAATGTTCATGGTGATTGGAGCTGAGAAAGACTAGGGACACTTTTAGACAGCTTATAGATAACGCCTAGGTTAGGTCTGCTATACAGGCCACTATAGGCCATAGGGCACAGACTGCAATAGATAGATCAAAGCTGAACAGGACTGACCAGGAGTAGAACTAGATAATTTCACTAAAATATAGAAATGGCCTCACATATGATATTTATGATGATATATATGACATTGTCATGTCCCATCTCACAAAGATCCACCGAGGGCTTGTCCCATCCCGAGTCCCATCTCTATTTATGTTTCTGTACATCTTTCCCAACAATAATATAGGCCTATAACTTATTGTAATGCTGGTATTTGATATGGTTAACACTACATATCCATTAAAAATATTCATTGCCTACTGGTAATGCCTAATGTTATTCTCACGAAATATGTTCCTTTATACTTAACTAGCGTTGTTTTGATGGGATAAAACAGTTGTATTCCGAACTCTCAGACAGGGCAATAAATGACCTCATCAGAGAGCCCCTGCAGCTCTGCCTGTTAGAGATATTTACCTTTGGGGTCTTGTGGAGGGCTGGCGTCAGCCAGGGCAAAGTACATGCCAGAGGAATTTAATATCTGGAGGAAGCAGCAGGTCGCTGCAGCAATGGCACATTGCCCAGGAACAACTGGAGGCTTTTTTTTTAAATCCCATGTCCTTCTGTTTCTGCAGATTCTTTCACACTAGGGAAATGTGGTATTTGAGGTGTATGATCACAATACAGGCTATGTTACTTAACTTAAGATAGCCTATATTAGTTTATTAGTCTATGTAAATAGTAAAGAATTTACCCGAATGTGTGAATGGACTGGCATAGCCTACCATTTAATACTTGCTGAAAAAATATTCCTTTACTGATCTTTTTGTTTTTTACTATAACCCTTTATTTAACTGCTTCTGAAAAGGGCTTTCTATTGTTGATCTGTACTATTATTACCTTAAAATGAAAATTATGCAGAGTGCCACAAGGTGGCGTAGCAGATAGGAATAAACACAATTGTTTCTTGCTTTTCAGAAATGTAGCCTACATGGCGTTAAATCAACGGGGCCAGAATGAAGCAAACTGAACACGAAAAATATGAGATATTGCTATTGTGTTGTCTACCTGTTTGTAGTCTATTGTTAAGCCTACATGATTGTTTTAAGTCTGGAAAAATGTTAGGCTCATAGAGCCAAATAAATCGAACCTTTAAATTGTAGGCTATGCCTACACCCAATGTTCACTGAACATACATTTTCAATAGGCTATCTAACTTTTCAAACAACATAGTTATTGTGCCTTAATTCACAGGGCAACAGCACAAACCCCTATGATGTCATTGAAAGCACACTGGCGTCCAGTAGGCTGGTTGAGGTGTCTGGGTGTCACGCAGCAACTCCGTTGCAATTGAGTAGGGAATTAGCCTACATGGCCCAACGATCTAAGCATACAAGATGTCACAGATCAAGTCTGTTGCATTTCCTATAATAAGTCGCCCTTTCTAGCCTAGGATACATTCCCGAAAATGTAAAGGACTTAAGGCAAAGTTTAGATTTAGATTAATAGCGCATGTCGCAATTAAGAATGTGACAAGTTCTCCAGGTAGTTTCAGATGTCAAATAAGATATTGCTTCAGCGTAGCGGCATAGGCGGTGTTATTATTTGAGCACCGCCCGGGGTCGTTTTATTTTGGGCGGTCTCCTAGTGCTGGCGGCTTGCAGACTTATCTCGCCAACAGGGGCTTCTATGTAAACTGAGGCTAAACAAATACATATGAACCTCTGAGTCCAGGCGCATTTACCACATTTGCTGGCAATGCTGCATGGCTCCAGAAGCCGCCGGGAGTCCAAGAGAACAACACGCATCTGCTTAAGTTGTCTGGTCAGGATTTTAACATCTAACATGGGCTTCAACACCGTCAGACAGTGTCTAGCTGTGTCTAGCTGAGTGATTGCAGAAGAGAAGCGTTTCTTCGTGGAATAGCCTGGTGATAATCAGCAAAGGTTTGCGTCTCTCTTTAAGTGGAACTACTGCAATCATTTTAAAATGAAGAATCCACATCTTCTGAATGATGGCAACTGGAAGACACTCAACGTAAAAGAAGTGCCGATGAATAAAAAGTTCAAGCGCAAATCACGAGAGCCAGTAAAACGTGTTAGTGAGGTCAGAAGTTCTCAAGATGACTCTAAATTGGACGAAGACTCAAATGAGGACTCAATGGACAACACTTTTGTTTTAAACAGTCAAAAAAGGCTTCAAGCCATTGCTTCTGTCGTCAGTGGAGAGCACATTGGTCAATTGGGGATTTCGGACACGGCTCTTGATATGCGGATAAATGCATTGCCTGCAATCAGCGGTAAGGGTCTATCACAACCCCAATCATTGTCTGAAATAGCTTCTGCTAAGGACACAATTCAGGCGACATTCCCTCAAGTGGCTGGCTTTGACAATCAGCAGGTTTTTTCTTGTGAACAGAGCTTACAGTCTCGTGTTGTGTTGTGCCAGCGCGCAGAGCGACCGCTATCCTCAGCCTCACAGGCGTCTTACATGAATAACAACGAGCCGTCGGAATCGCCGAGGAAACGGCTGGGAGAGGCGTCTGGCGTCGTCACTGAGATCAAAGCAATTCAGCAGACACGGAGATTGCTGGCAAATGCCAGAGAGAGGACACGGGTGCATACCATAAGCGCAGCCTTTGAGGCGCTTAGAAAACAGGTATTTTCCGCCAAACTGACCAAAGGCATTATTGAGTTAATCTTTTCAGTTTGTCAGAGTTTGTCAGTTGCTTTCTTTAGGCCTATGCTGTAAGAAATATGATCGCCAAAGTAGCCTACCACCTTAACAAATATTTTACAAATGTCTTTTAAGGTGCATTTAACTTAAACCACCATGAATTAAAGCAGAGATGACAAGTGTAATGCTTTTAGGCCTATAGGTTGTATTTTTGGAAGAGAAGAGGCACATGGCCTTTGACATCAGACAATTAGGCGAGCACAGGTCAAATTGGAGATGGCACAGAAAGATATAAAGTCAATGAATTAATTTATTAAATGCATATGATTCAGTAGAATGCCCACCCCACACAAGTGGACGTCTTTTGTAATAGCTGGATAGTTCACAGTTTAAAAAGTCATATTAATTTTCCTCACTCTTGGATTTTGCTCCAAACTTTTGCATCTTGCCTTGCAAAACACCCTCTTTGTCACATTCAAGGAGATACAATAAGGAAATACAGAAGCATTCGTTGGTATTTATATCAGATGAACAAAAACAAATCTGTCCCTCTTGACACCCACACACCCACATTGACATAGCTAATCCACTGCATTGCTTCTATAATCCCAAGCAGTCACAAACATCATAGCCTTCCAAAAATAAGCACACAAACAACAGTTAAAAGATAAGTACTCGATGGACTGCAGAAACATGTGCTTTCTATTCATTGGCTGCATGTCTACAAGCTCTCCCTGTTGATTGCAGATAACCATACTAGCATACAGTTGCCCTTTCTAACTGTCCTGTTATTAAAATACATGCACTGAAAGCTAAAGCAGTTGCTGACATCTCTGATTCCCCCTCTGTGTGCAGTAAAGTGAAATGCTGTGCTCACATCTGTTCTGCAGTGTCATGCAGAAGTAAAGAAGAAAGAGGCTACTGTAAGATAAAAGCCCCTATAGTTACATGCTGTAGGCTGTTGTGTAGAGACAATGTCTACAATTCATCGTTTTAGTTTCAGTCCATACTCTGAACATACTCTCAAACTCTGACATTCAACAAAATGGGATGAAAATCTTTAATACGTCTAATTTAATGCACTATTTATATAAAGCTACACAGATTGTTTTTTTTTTTTTTTTTTTTTAAAAAAGGACAAGTAACCTCCTGCAGGAATTAAACATCAGGTTATCAGGTTGTTACTATAAGATAAGGAACATTTTATAAGAATATTACGATATAATATGCACAACTAGGCTACTTCAATCTTCTCTCCTGCCATATTAATACTGCATAGATCAGTGCTATCATGGCATCCCTTTTAGATTTGTGGGGGGGCCCACAGTAACCCTCTGGTTCCTCACAGGTGCCATGCTACTCCTATGGGCAGAAGCTCTCCAAGCTGGCTATATTAAGAATAGCCTGCAACTACATCCTGTCCCTGGCTCAACTTGCAGACCTGGACTACACCCCGGACCACAGCAACATGAGCTTCAGGGAGTGTGTGGAGCAGTGCACCCGCACGCTGCAGGCTGAGGGACGCTCCAAGAAGAGGAAGGTAATGGTGTGACTGGGCCTGTGTGGGTTGGTCCATGTGAAAGTGACAGACCCAACAATTATGGAAACACACATCATGTAAACAATAGTAGCACTTTGTCCATTACGTTCTCTCCCTCTCTATATATGAAGAAAGCGGTTTGCTAAATATGGTATTTAACTGGTGATTAGTGAAAGAATAGATGATTTCATAAATATTTAAAAGTTCCTTGACTTCAGACAATGCAATTCATTAAGATCATTTAACTTTTAAATGCACTCTAAATCAGAATACACAATGCCATTCTAAATACAAAATATCAAATGATTGAGAGTTGACATAATGTAACTTGTATGTCCTTGAACACAGACACAATATTAAGAATAGAATATCAAAGAATATCAAAGAATAGCACATTCTATTCAACTCATGTCAATAATTGTATATATTTTGGCTGCACAATACAGCATGACAGACACGAAAGAAAACTGTAGTGGCAGCTCGAAAAGTAGGCTACTGCCGCTGGAGAATCACCAGAGTATAGCATTCCCATCTGGGACACACACCCGGCAAGCTCACAGTTGGTGTTGATAATTTTGATGGGTTCTGTCAGACTCGGTGGCGCAATCTCTTAACCAGATATGTGTGCTGTTTACTTCTTTTGTTTTGTCTTTTTTTATATCAGCGGACACCATAACAAAGCTGGGGTAAAATATACTCGCTCCAATTAGGGAGTGCATTCCTTTGCTTAGTAAGGACCCCATTAAATTAAATCATCATCAACTTGTGTTTGAAAAGGAACTGGGTGTTCAGCCAGCTTTTTCCTCCCTAAACAGAGGAGCAAAGTGCCTCGGGTGAATAAAGAGGGGTGATTGATGCCTTTGTGTGCAGTTTTATGACATGGGGAGTCATGTAAACCAAGGCTGAACTTCCTTTTGTGCTCTCCTGGACCCACACGGTTAGAGGCCTTGTGTGTATGGTCATTCCTCAAAAATCAACAGGTCTTTCAAAATGCGTGATGAAGATCCAAGTAACAACAGCTCTCTTCATGGTTTATCCAGTATATTTCTGGCCAGTAATTTCTTCAAATCTTCACATGTTGGTGGTAATAAAAATATGTGTTTGTGTCAAAATAAATAAGATTTAATAATAATCCAGCTAGAGTAAAAGTTGTTGTTGTGGTAATGTGTTTTCATTTAAAATGCAAAACATAAAATCAATAAGTAATAAGCATATAGCATGATAAGATTCCATAATGTTAGTTGGAACCTTTAGATAAAAAAAAAAAACAACAAACATTTTTCAGTAATCTTAAATTAGTAGGAACTGTTGCAAAGATTCTTTGGTGCAATTTTGTAAAGGAGTATTCATTTCAAACATGCTGAATGTAAGTCCTGTCTCTTCCTCCTGCACTCTGTGTGTGTGTGTGTGTGTGAGCTAATGTGTTTCCCTAGCATAAGCTTATTCAGAAGGAAACTAGCTGAGCTGCTGCTTTTTTTTCCTGGCAGTCCCAGACACCAGATGTTCGTAACGCTAGTTGGGAAGTCCTGCTGGCGCCACTCAGGGCAGAGGGCAGGGTGAAGGCACGCGAGCAGGATCCCAGAGAACTCACTCACTGCAGGAATTGGCACATTCCCCAGCCCAGTGCTGGCACATTCCCCCGCTGCTCCCCTCCGCCATCTGTTCCAAAAAAACACTTTGAAATGAAAAACACTGATCATCACTCTCGCAGGATACAAGCACTGAGGAGCAGCTGTTACAGAGGCCGGGGGGAGAGAGAGGGAGAAAGAGAGAGAGAGAGAGAGAGAGAGAGGGAGAGGGAGAGAGAGAGCGAAAGGGAGGGAAGGGAGAGAGGGAGGGAGGAATGGGGGCTCTGTGTAAGAAAGAAATCCCTTTGTCAGAGCGAGCCAGTGAGTCTGAGGGGAAACTTTGTGGAAAAAACACTGTTTTCTCAGTGAAGCTTGATTAGAAGACATTCAGAGCTGGACTTCTGGGGTTGTTTTAAGTGGAGTTTTCATCTGAATTAAGCAGCCATTCACACATTTTTTACTCCTCAATTTTTTTTTAAACCAATACGCATTTGATTAAATTTACATTTGAAACATTTGACTATTATAATGTTTCATTACTTCAATGACAATAATTGATGTACAATCATATAAATCATATGTAAAACTGCATAATGTTTATACACAGTTTTGTTGGAAAATCTAAACAAACAAAACATTCCATCTTTTTAACTTTGGCTGACTTCCCGTCCCTTTGAAAGGGCCAAAGAAATTCAAGCTGTCCTATGAGGTCCGTCCCTCAGATTTACCAAACTAGTCTTTCCAAAAAACAAATATACATCTCTCATTCTTCCATTTGGATTTATGCTCATTCCCCACCTGTGGTCAGGTTTGTTTCACATGTGACCATGTGAATGTGTTAAGTCTTGTATGTAAAGCAGCAATACTTTTCTGACATCTAACGAATGTATGCTTTGCTTCTGAATTGGCAGGAATGAAATGAAGAATGGATCTCTCGTGGCATCTAAAGGAGTGTGGGGGATTTAACCAGGAGACTGCAGAAGAAAGACTTCACTCAGCTCAACACTTGCGGTCACCTTCATAACTTACTCCCTCAGAGGTCCTCTATGCCACCATGGAGATGAATGTAGCAAGCACTTTGTCAAGTTAGAAGAAGATGTTAATGATCTTAAAAGGACAATAGCTTCATATTGGTTGTACACCATCCTGGGTTGCCCATTACTAAGTGTTGGGATTAATCAATTGAAGGCATCTGATGCTTTAGTTGCCAAAAGACTGTTTCTTAAATTGCAGAATGGACATCATTTGAGTAGGGGCAAAGCCATGCCTCACACTCAAACCACGTACAAGAACTCATAACCATAATGAATTGGTTACAATAGAAAATGGAAACCGCCTTATAACCGAATATATCATAATAGACATACTAGACAGATTTTTTTTTTGTTTTTTTGGGAAAATTGAAGTTGCTTGGATTAGAGTTTTCCTGTAATCTGATACTCTGACAATCAATTAATTCTGCACAATCACAGTGATGAAGGCATAACAGACTTAAGAGGTAACATTCTGCAATGTGAAAAGAATAAAAAAGGATAATTTGGTTTTACTAATGTTAAGCATTTAACAACGCTGAATAAACAGTATATGTACATTAAAAAAGAATGAGGTTTATTTAACATGATATTTCTTAAACTCTGGGTGGGACCAGGGCTACAAGATAATACCAAATTTTTGGGGATTTTTTTTTTCTTTCAGTAAAACACAATAATCTCATGCAAGTCAGATAACTGACTTTTACCATAAACAGGCACTTCAACCGTTTGGTAGAGGTTCAAAGAAATTGAATGGGAGGGTCCTTTGCATATTTTAAAGCATAAGCCTGCCCATGTAAAACGTTATACTGTATATCTCTTGGGCTTGTCATCTATAAATATAGATAATATATTTATATTATAAAAAATAGCTGTTATTTTCAGAAAGGTAGATCATGTATTAATTACATTTACATTTTTCACACATACTGCTAAGCCTGTTCAAAATTCAACTGAAAAAACATGTTTTTCAAGCTCATATGTGTGTTATCCCTGCTTTGGTACCTGAGTAAGTGTTGAAATGGGTTTAAAACATCTGTTTTATTTTTAAGATGAAAAATAATATTAGCTCTGGCCAATAACCCCATTACCATCACAACATTATGGATTCTAGTCCCTGACAGGACAAAATGAGTCGTATATGCACAAAGGACATTTCCAGATCCTCACTGGAACAGATGCAAGAACTGTAAGATGTGGGCAGCAGAGATCTTTCTGTGCCCTCAACACACCAAGATGGTCTTTTGAATGACACTGGCTGTCTGTCCCCAACTCCTATTTGAATGCACTCCACACACAACCACACTGAGTTGCACTGGCCCAAACAGCTGTCAGTGGTCACGTCTATCACCAGCATAGCCCGATGACCTCACAGCTCCAGTTGTAAACCAAAGCCCAAACAAAGACTGATTCACCAGAGCATATCCAATTTGCTCTATTAAATAAAGACCAGCTTCAAAAGTTCCCACTCATTATCATAAATGTAATTGCCTACAGTCCAGGAACTACTGTCAGACTGTGTTGTCATTGCTCTCAAACTGTTACTCAGCCTCTCAAAATCAACCCCAAATGAAATCTGCATCTGAGTGAGTCAAATGAAGAATGGTGAGCTGAATAAATGGAGTGAAAGGTAGTGAGCAGGTTTTTTTGAGAAGTCTCCCTCAGTAAAATCAGTTCGTTCTGGTTTGCTGGCACGCCGCCCTCAGAAGTTGGAACGCATTCAGCCCTTTACAGTCCTTCAAATTGGGGCTGGAGCCGGAGAGGAAATACTAGTATCCTGTATATACAACCTCTGTCTGTCTGCACTAAAAGGCAGCGTGAAGGGAAAGCAAACGCAGACGGCCAGGAATCGCTCCGATCTGAAATCAGCCGTGAACACTCTGCTGTGAACGGAGTCAACAAATGACAGTGGAGCTCTTCCCGTGTGCCTTCCACTCAAAGTAGCTCATTGAATTTGTTAAGGTTCTTTTGTTTTTTTCTTCTTCTGGGATTTTGTTCAGAGTGCCTATATCAATCTATCATTGAGATTTAACCAAAACATTTAATGTCATAACTTAAATTCTGAACTTTCAGTAATTCTGAAAAGTGAACTTCAAACAAGGACTTGCAGATGGCATAGTCCTGTGTTTTCATGGCAAATTTGTGCTCCCATGACAAATGAGAAAAAGGAAATCCTTAGAAACTGACACATGAATTTGAGTGCAGTATCCACTCCATCTATTGGCAAAGCAATGTTATTACAACACAAGCACTAACAATTTGTGTGACATTCAAATTCAAGTTTGGTGACAGTTCAATGGCATGTTCAGCTGAAATACAATGCTCTATTAGAAGTTGTAGTAGAATGTATTGGCTCTCAAATACAAACATGTGTTGAATGAAAACAAAATAAAAGTTTATGCTCAGCTATGAGTTATTCCATTCACCCTTTTTGCACATTAGTGCTCCCATGACAAATGAGAAAATGGAAATCCTGAGTAACTGACACATGAATTTGAGAGCAGTATCCACTCCATCAATCAAGCACTAATTGTCAGAAGACGTACAGACTGTGCCACAGAGACATGAGTACATCCTAGAATGAGTACAACTGTTCATGAAAACAGAATTTGAGGTGGCCTTAATCATTTAACGTGTTAACTGGCTTGAGAGGCGACTCCAATGGTGGTCACTGTTATTATGTTAAACTAATTAAGTTAAAGATGGTATCAAGTCCAAACATGTTTAGGTTGTCTTTGTTGCAAACATAGGAAATATTGTGTACATTCTAGGTCACATATTCGATTAAATCGATCATCACACAAGTTCAACAGGAACTTCCAGCCATTTGTTTATTTGGATAACAGTGATAGAGCATATCATTGGTACTTCATTTGCAGCAATGGAATGTAAAAATATACTATATTGCCAAAACCTTGTCACAAGTACAACTATACAGTTGTTAGCCTGCATCATTCTGCAGCAACACCAGTGGCGTCCTTTTTTGAAACAGTGTACAGTAAAAAAAGTCTTAATAGGTCTGGAATGATGGCCTGAGGTCCACTGATCAAAAAGACAAGGACAAGTGAGATCTTTTTTATTCTTAGTTTCCCCCAGAGCTTAAATGAAAGCTTTGTTGCAACGCTGCAGGATGTACAACATGATAAAGGCCTAAAATAAATACATTGGAATGATACAACAAAATGATAAAACTATGGTAAAAACAGTCCGATTCAGAACAATCAAGTACTAATGGTCATAAGACGTACAGTGCCACAGAGACATACAGTGTACATGTCTACAATTATTTACAGGTCAAGTGGCCGATTACACCTTTTTCAACAGACACACACACACTCACGCTCACACGCATGCACACACACGCACACACCTCAATGTTGAGCTTAAATAATCTAAACCAGGGGTAGGTTATACAGTCACTGGCCTGAGTAAAGTTCACATTAGGTTGCATGCATGTTTCTCCCAAATACAAACAGAAAACACTGTAAAGTGCATATATTTATAATCTACATACATTAGACAATATCATCTGCAAACATTTCTAAGCAATGTCATTTGTAAGTACCACTTAATGTAAACAGTCTTTGCACCACACATGAGTAGAACCTAGGTACAAAAATGTCAACCTTTTTCCCGTCGAGATTAATCACACATTTTATGAATAAGATGTTTCTGTATTGCAAGTCATTATAGATCTATTGATTTGCCTTATGAACATCAGAACATCAGTGTGAAAACTATGAGACAATTTCTGACTTAGCTGCATATATAATTATAAAAGGATGAGGTTAAAATCTAAACAAATATAAAAGGATGAGTTTAAAATCTAAACAAAAACAGTAACAACCTAAACCCATGAAGAAAGTAAGGCAGCAGCAGTGAGAGTATAGAAATTGTAGTCTAACTATATTGTTTCAACATGCATACATGCCTCTTGGAGTCAGACTACAGCCCTATTGTGTTTATTGAGTTGATCAATATATCAAAATGCTCCCATCCTTGATTCCAAGATATATTATACAGGGTTTTTCCCTCCTCTAACACTTATCTCAACAACAGAGGTGCGTTCAAATTCGGCAAACTTTGGCGAACGTTTGTGGTGAAAATGTTTTTCTAAAGAGTTAAATTGGAACGATTTGGTGTTAGCATTCCATTGTAGCGTTCATTGCATTGTTACCTTGGTCAAGCCCACGTCCAGCTCCACTGGATACTCATACTACCTCCTCAGCCTGTTTGCGAGTCTTTGCAAATGTTCGCCTGTTTGCGAATTTGAACGTATGTCAGGTCATCTTGGCCATCTTGGCCAAAACACACGGCTTTGAAAACATACTCCTCCACATTAATCATCTGACGGGGCAGAACTGCTCTGGGCAGTCAAGAGAGGTGGCATCATCTGGGGCAGAAACTGCAGTAGATACCCCCTGTGAGATCTGTGATGGTGCCCTCTGCCACTAGGCTCTGGAGGAGTGCCCGTTCCTGGTCCACATTGTGCATCTCCTGGGTCAGCATGGCGGACATGGGCAGACTGTCGTAGTAGTGCAGCGGCGCCTCCCTCTGGCTGAGGTTATAGCCAAAGCCAACTAGGCTCACCTCATCACACAAGTAGGATGCCAGGTTAAGAGCAGACATACCCAGGGTTGGCACGTTCTGTAATGACAGGAAATCACACTATTTACTATTTTTACTCCTTTGTGATATAAGGCTTCATCAACCAACAACCTGATTTTGGGAATGTCTGCAATGACATCATATGATTCACAAACACACTTCTCTTCAACTAAGAGTGATATATTGCTGATTCTTTCATGCATTACATACGCAAGGATTTTCTGTTTCTTTTTCCTTTTGAGGACATACATTAGCCCCTTTCAGATATACCCTGGACATCATCCGGAGGTCACTGTCACGCTGTATGTGTGAACACAAATGTCCGAATTATTTGACCTTGAAATCACCCGGGTCTTACACTGCCCTGTAGTACTAAGTGCAGAGGTTCCGCGGGTGCGGGTATGTCTGAACACAAAAGGGTAAAACGCGGGCGATTCACACCTTTGCTGTGTGAAGCTAATGGTGTCCCCATTGCTTAACTTAAGGCTATGACTATAATAATGAAGTTCATCCATTAATTCTTGTTCATGACAGACTGGCGCTAATTTGCAAAGACGGGAAGTTCCCATGTAGGACCTGGGAACTGTGTGTTATGCAAATACAGCGGTAAAGTTGGTTTTATATTGGCCATTGGATATTCAACAGATTTGATCCATTCAGCACTTGCTAAAACAGACAAATTTGTGCCAAACCAATTTTGATATGTTTATACCAGCCAATATAACACAAAACACTTTGTATATAGAATTCAAAATGTAAATGTCCAACATAAAACCAAGTTTTTACCGCGGTAATGCACATCCACTATGTGAACAGTCAAAAAGCAAGCCAAATTCTGAGCCAAGATAGCAACCATTGCATTACTATTTAACTGTAGGCTATGTCCAGATTGTCGTGATAGCCTTTATGTAGACAGTGTTTCAGCTGGATGTAAACGACAGCCAAACGTAGGTGCTACAGAAAATACGATCTTAAAAGGACAACTTTCAATCTCTAGGATCTTCTTATTGCAAGTGCATCTTGGGGCAAGTGGGACAAAAGGAAACATGAAACATTTCAAGAGAAAATAAAACACGTTTTCAGACCTTCTTTTAGTTTCAATGATCTGGACTTGCCTTATATTAGCATTATTATATCATTAATATTGAACCTATATTGTGCCCCATGCCCCGACAATACAGTAGTATTGTGCGTCAACCCTGGTTCCTCCCCTCCCCTTAAACCAGCTGGAGTATTTACTCCCGGTATGAACAAGTCCCACCTGGGCGATTTCTGTATGTGAGGGTCAATTACCGGACCCAATTATCGGGGCATTGTCTTTGAGTTCATATCTGAAAGGGGCTATTGAGAATAGAATTATTCTACCTACCTGGTCCCAACCCCAGAGCCGGAACTTTGGCTTTGGGTACTGCAATAGATCTAAGGCCGTCTCCCTGATGATCTCTGGATTCAGGACGTAGAACTGCGATAACTTTATTGGGATTTCATCTGGCACCTTCTGCCAGAAGAACAGCCAGTCCCACAATGGCTGTGTATTGGGAGGAAGCCATTCATAGTATTTTAGTAGTTTGAATTTCCCCTTGGGGATCAATAAAGTATCTATCTATCTATTCCTGCTATTTACAATAACTTCCCTTTGTGCCGTGAGGGGAGAAGCATGCATGCATATATATATATATATATATATATATAGTATTAGGGACTGAACAGATCAGCTGATTTGATTGATGGACTTCTGTTTCATACTACCCATAATCATTAAATCGCTTTGATTTATTCTGCAATGCAATTTACACTTCTGCTTGCAACAATCAAACCTGCAAGGGGCCCTCATGTACAAACAAACACCAACAACAAAACTAGAAAAATAGAGAAGTGGGAACAAGGTTCTACAAAAGTACATACACCAGGAATATCCTCCCTGAATCGAAGTTCATCTTCTGCACTTTCATAATATTGCTTTTCAAAGTGTGCTGTTGATGCCAGGATAATACTCACCACTTTCTGTTTGGTAATCATGGCATTGAGCCAATTGAAGTCCACAGATTTATAGATCACAGCCACATACTTCAGCTTTGGGTCCATGTCCTCCCAGACCTTTGGACTGCCCTCTGGGTAGCTCATTCGAATGGTGGTATGGTTACCCACATCTTTAATGAAATTTCGCACTGGACCACTGTTCAGTCTGGGGAAAAAATACTCAGTTATCTAATGATTCAACCAATAAGAGATTACATTATATTTCTGACACTTCTATAGGTGGTCCAATTAGAATTGCCTGCATAACTTAATGGATTAGGCAAGTGGATCATAACAGTTCTGATATGATCCTCATGGCTTTTTGAAAATGTTTTGCCATCTTGAATTTAACCACAAAAAGTGCTCCTGTTCAGAGAAAATTAAAGATACATAATCTGTGAATCATAAACAGTTACGTTGCTCTAAGCACTAAGCACTAAACTTTAGACTAGATTTGAAAACAGCCACAGATGGTGCAGATTTGATGTTATAAGGGAGGCTGTTCCAAAGCTTGGGTGCTCTAACTTCAAATGATTGGTCACCCCTAGTTGACAGTTTACTTTCTGGAACAACTAAAAGTTCCAGGCTGGAGGATCTGAGGGGCCGAGCTGGACAGTAGGGGGTTAATAAATCTGTTAAATAGTCAGGTGCCAAACCATGTAATGCTTTATAGGTAATAAGGAGGATTTTAAAATCAATCCTAAAACTCACTGGCAACCAGTGAAGATTGGCCAGAACTGGGGTGATGTGTTCCCTAAATTTAGACTTTGTCAAAAGTCTGGCTGCTGAATTCTGAACAGTTTGTAAACGAGAGATGGAATGACGATTTAAACAGGTGAATAAAGCGTTGCAGTAATCAAGTCTAGATGAGACAAATGCATGTATAATTCTCTCTGTGTCCTTTAAAGAAAGCATTGATCTGATTTTGGAAATGTTTCTCAGTTGATAATAACAGGACTGCACAAGGAGTTTTACATGTTGGTCAAATTTTAAATCTGTATCGAATAAAACCTCTAAGTTTCTAGAAGTAGTCTTGTTATTTGAGGCTAAATTTCCAAGAAAAGTCTTAGCTTGATTATAGACTTTGTCAGGGCCAATGAAAAGGACTTCTGTTTTGTCAGAGTTAAGCTGTAGGAAATTCTGAGACATCCAGTCTTTCACATCAGCTATGCAATCCTGCAGTACAGTTAGCTTGTTAAGCATGTTTTTGGTTTGACTGAGAGGTACAGCTGTGTGTCATCAGCATAGCAGTGAAATGATATGTTATGGCGGCGAATTATGTGGCCTAGAGGTAACATATACAGGGAAAACAATATTGGTCCTAAAATTGAACCTTGGGGAACACCGCAAGTAATAGCTGAGGTAGAGGAAGTAAAATGACCTATTGAAACAAAAAATGTCCTGTTGGATAAATAGGATATGAACCAGTCCAAAGCAGGACCCGTTATGGCAACCCATTCTCTTAGTCTTCTAATTAAAATAGCATGATCAATGGTATCAAAAGCAGCGGTGAGATCCAGCAACACCAAAACAGAGTGCTCACCAGAATCAGCTGCCATTAGTAGATCATTGGTTACCCTGATAAGAGCAGTTTCAGTGCTATGCATAGGACGAAAACCTGACTGAAATTTCTCCAGGATGCTATTGCCCTTTAACACTTCAGAAAGTTGCATCAAGACCACCTTTTCCAGAATTTTGGAGATAAAGGGCAATTTAGAGATTGGACGAAAGTTTTTTAGAATGGAAGGATCAAGGCCAGGTTTTTTTAGGAGGGGCTGGACACTGGCTGTCTTGAAAAGGTCAGGGACACACCCTGAGGAAAGAGAATTATTTAAGATTGATACAACACCTCACATCCGCTGCATGAACTACTGGTCAGACAACAGAGTGTTTTCAGCTGGAGGTTGCTTCAACCTCACTGTAATAAGGACCATTACAGAAAATCATTCCTGCTATTTACAATAACTTCCCTTTGTGCCGTGAGGGGAGAAGCATATTCTGAGAGACAATGAAAGTTTACAATCAATTGCACATAGTCTTATCATAATTGTATTATTTTTGTATATATGTGTGATATATGTTAATACTATTAATTGCTGCCATAATTTCCCTCTGGGGATGAATAAAGTAAGCTATCTATCTATCTATCTATCTATCTATCTTATCTGAAATACCAAAGTGGGAGAGAAGAAAATGCTTATATCATACAAAAATACATCTAGCAAATAATTTGAAATATACAATCCATCCATCCTCTCCATAAATTATTACAGTAGGCCTAACCCTCTCTATTGATTGGTGCAAAACTCATAGCATCTCCCATTTACGTTTGTCCATATACTGTTCGTTAAATGTATTCAAAGTGACAATGTGTCGCTTTGAATACATTTGTGTTGTAGCAGAAATGCAGCATGATTTTGTTTTGAGTCGCAGTGCTTTAAGCATGTCTCTCAGAGTGAAATCAATATCTCGATTTTCGATATTTGCCATATCCAATTATTTCCTAGTAAATTATTTACTATTTACTATATCAGTAACAAAAATCAACATAATGTTTAACCATATGATGTAACAAGGGAAAGGGGTACCTACCGAATAACCATGTCAAATTGGTCAATTAGTGTTCCGAGTTCCAGCCCACGCAAGATCCCTCCATTGCCAACCACCACACATCGCTGGCAATCTTTCCCATGATGTTCCTGAGTGGGGGAGGGCGGCAGACGCCTCAGGACCTCCATGAGCTTGTCCTGCAGGTCCAGAAATCCAAAGGGAGGGGGATATTGGAAAACTGTATCCGTTGAACTGGTTTCTCTCCAGAGAAAAGGCTCTATCACTGGGGTGGTTGTGGGAATCCGAGCCTCAATTCTTTTCCGGGCAAAAGTAGGTCTGCATTCTCTTGTTAAGACACTTCGCACATAGGTATGCACCAACTGGAAAATGTTTAGAAAATGGTTTAGTGCAAAGGACCTCGGTTTTTCCCCCAAAAAACATCTTATCTGTTTTATATCACTAAGTCTGCTGCTATTACTTTTGCAACTATAATTTATTTTAAGTAATGTAATCCATTAAATTATTTGCACTGTTCCGTGGTAATTTTCATATTGATGCTAACAAAATTCTCACCACAAATTTACTCGTAACATGTGAAACCATAAATGCTCGTTACCTCTTGATGTTTGGGATCCACAGGCCATTCGTAAGGCTTTGGGTTGGTGTTAAAAACCACCCCTTTCAGAACCCAGGGCGAGGCCAATGCTAGAACGATGAGAGGCACAAGGAAACGCCTGTGGCAATACATCACAGTCAAAATGTTAAATCAAAAGCAGAATTAGTCATGATACAAATATTTAGGGCTGTATTTTGGGCTCCAGCGCATGGCGTAAAGCTCGTTATTCACCCGCGCAAAGCTTAATTCGGTATTTTGCACGTTTATTTTTTAAACATTGCGACCAGGGGTGTGGCAATTAACAACCTAGGGAGGGGCCTGGCGCGTTGTCTAAAAATCGCTATCATACACCACCTAAACCTGGTCAGAAGTCAATGGCGAAGTTGTTCATATGCTATTTTAAGAGCGCATGTCAACAGTCATATTGGCAGGTGCACGCACCATCCTTCTATCATTCATGAACGCACACCAGCGCACGTCCATGCAAAGCATTACAAATTGCACGATTCCAATGGGAAACATAATTAGAATAAAGATATTACGAAATACTGTACATCTCATGATGAGTAGTTATACACCATCATTTGCAAATTGGTAATGACGGTTAAAAGTGATTAGGGGAGAGACGAGAGACAAGTATGGAGCACAGCTGAAGATGAACTGTCACGAGATATAAGCAACTCCTCTGCAGGATAAATGTTGTTTTATTCAGTCATTTGAGCAATATTAGGGTAAGTGTTGCTTTTTCCAGCCTATGTTTTCGATGGTAACCCATTGTCAGTCAATAGTGAAAGTAACTGCATATAACTGTCTTCGTTGACTGACACCTTGGTGAAGTTAGTTTCACTTTGCCAATGAGTTCAAATAATAGATGAGTGCAAATGCGTGAAGGCTATGCTAGGTTTTAGTAATGCATGGTTTAAGAATGACTATTTCATACGGTCTCGCAAGCAGCCTCCTTCAAATGCGCCGTTGAATGCCAAAATACCGATGCATTTATTTGACATATTTTCATTATTTGACGCTTTGCGCCGTTAAAGGGAATGCCAGATGTCATTCTCATTGGTTTAAAATGATGTTACGCCCCAAACACACCCATATGACTGATTAAAAAACCTAGGAACACCTTGTTGCGCCATGCGCTCCACTTTTGATAACGAAACCCCTCCCAGTGTGAACTGGACATCCTACTAAATAGACTTTTGACTAGTGACGATGCACTTTAGAATGTCATGATAGGGCCCCTAGTGAATTTAAGAATGTTTTCATTACATTTTGTGATCATGTTCTCATAACAACTAAGCAGGGGTACATTTTCCAAAAGGAACTATTTAGAACCATACAGTTTTGATGTGTTTCCCAAAACCATAGTTTGAACCATCAAGGTACAAGATACATTGGTAAAGGAGAAGCCAACAGCTAAAGTAGCCAGGCAGCTACAGCGCTACACTCTGGAGACATTTAGATACAAAGCATGCATTATGAAGTTACTAAGTTATGGCACAAAAAGTTTAAGAATCACTGGTCTAGAGGAATACGCCTGGATTCAGGGGAAACTAGGGCGGGGAGAGGGGGCAGACCTTGTGAGGATGCACATGTACTGGGTGTTTCATGAAAATACCGCCAACAGCGGACTAACAACCAAAACGATGGCGTTTAGTTTGCCTTTGTAGCCATCTCTGGCTAGCCCTTGCTTGAGACATAACTTCTGTAGAGGTTTAAAGCAAATACGAACGTCAATTTCTTCAGAAATCGACTCTAAACATGCTTCAATTATGTTTGTATCAGCAGCCATTTCACACTAGTTTCAGTAGGAACTTTTCCCCATGAACACAACGGAAGTGAGATCAGTGGGCGTCTCTAGCTGTTTTCCGGTTGTGAGGGTTTTGGCCCAGAAGTTCGTTCAGCATGATGCAAGCTTCTGGTTATCCAGATTACTTCTACTGTATGGCCGCTTTGACAGTGGCCATCAAGGCTGTGGCCTCCGCAGATCACCAGCCCCTCACACTCTCCACCACCGATGTGTGTGTGGCACTGAGCAGGACTAATGCATGTAAGGCTGCTGGTCCTGATGGTATCCTTGGACACATGCTCAGGGCCTGTGCAGCTGACTGAGGTTTGGACTGACATATTTAATACTCATATTTAAACAAGCCCAGGCAGCTGTCTTCGCGTGCTTTAAAGGCGTTACAGGTCTCTCCGCAACCCAACCAGCAGGTTCAGAGGAAGCTTCTTCCCAGCGGCTGTCAGCCTACTGAACTCTAGCTCTGCATCCCAGTGACAACCAATAAACTAAACTAACAAATCTTGTTAATGGTGCCTTTTGCTTTTTATTAACATGTGACACTTATACTAAGTGCTTACCTTTGATAACAAAAGCGAAGAGTTCTTGATACCAACATGGTGGGAAGGGAATGCTTCGGCTGTTCTCTTACAGCTCTTCTCCTGATGAGGAAAACCCCTGTCCATTTGATTAATCAAAGATAATTCTGCAAAACAAAGATAAAGACTGTTTCTCTAATGATAATATGACTTGTACAGAATGTAACATGACATTCCATATGACATTTCTTTAGTTTGTAGATGAAGATATTATCAACCAATAATATCCATAAGTAGTTGATATTTTCCACAATTAGCTCAAAAACATAAGGTGCACTTTTGTCTCAACTGTGTCTCTGTACCCATATGGAGTACACTTGAGACAATACCATGGTACCATTGAGACACCCATTTTTAATGACGTAAAGTTAATTAACCATTCATTGCTAAATTTAATAAAGAAAAAAATAACAATTATTAATAAGTATTTTAATTTAAATTCATTCATGTAATTCAAATTAGCACTGCTTAAAAGGAATAAAACAGGAATATATATTTATTTGATACACAGGAACCGATATGGCGAACAGTACAAATGGAATGTTCAAGTTCAAAGAGGACACTAATACGCATGTGCAGAGCAAAACTCACAATTTGGGCTTGCTGCGCACGCAAGACATTTAAAGGGGACCTATGCCATTTTTTCAATTTAAAGGGCCGTTCTGTAACACGTCATCTTTTCACCAATTTCTCACTTTTGCTGTTGTATTTTTCTCTACAGAGCTCCCCTTACAGCTTTGGGCTCCATATTTCACAAGCCTCTTTGTTTTTTTCACTGGCTCTGCCATGATGAACATCTAAAAAAAGAAGCCACTATAGCTAGCCAGTGTAACTAACCAGTGCTTGATGGGGACGTGTGTATGTCAAGAGAATTTTTTTTCCCGCTCATTCTCGCTTCTCACGGGACTTCCGGATAAAGAACACTGCCAGGACGCTAGTGCAGATCTTGCAAGGCTTGTTTTCCACTTGGAGATGGTAGAGGGAGCAGGGAAAGCCACCATTCTCGCCACAACAGGTAATTTAAGCATCACAATTATTTCTAAGCTGTGTGTTTGTAACGGATGCCAGCTAGCTTAGCTGTGCGTGTGGAATGTTGGTAAACCTTACTCCCTGACGCATCAAGAGTGCTGATGGCATGCAAGCTAGTAGCCTGGGCTTTTAGCTCAACTGTCAGCACACTCACCTCCCGATCCGAGGTGCTGCTGTTCGCAGGTTCTAGTCCAGGCGTGTGCAGGGCTGAATCACCGGGATTCAACACAACGCAGGTTCCCGGTACATGTTCAAAGGGGAACTATGCAACATTTTCAATTTAGTAACACAGATTAGATGTTAATTTTTTAGATGTTCATTATCATGGCAGAGCCAGTGAAAACACCAAAGCGACAGTTGTGAAATATGCACCCCAAAGCTGTAGGTGGAGCTACGTAGAGAAAAATGTGACAATAAAAGTGAGAAATCGGTAAAGAAATGACTGGAGTTACAGAACGGCCCCAGAGAATGTCTAACTTAATAAGGGGATAACTTTCACTCTCAGCTTCAGCTTCTGGCTTCTGAACTAGTTGCAGTTCCACTCTGATTCCAATGCAGGGGTGCTCGCGGGCGTGTGCAGAATTAATGGAGGTCTATGGAGCTGTACCCCTTAGAATCTGTTCTCGAGATATACATTTTTGTCTAGTAATTCAAATGTTGCATTCGAAAGGGGAGGCAAAGAAAATACACACTACTGAGTAGGCTATTATATTTTCTAAAGTCGCTCATTTGTTCTAAATGTCTTTTAAAAATGTCAATGACGTCATTCATTAGCAGAATGCTTGCGTGTTATGGGCAACAACGACCCAACCTATAAGAAATTGAAAGGACATAAGTACTCGTTCGTTCAACTTTAAGCCTATAATCCATATTGAACTTGCAGAAACTACAATCAAAGGTGCGATTTTTCAGCGACAATCAGGTGAGACAAATTTAGCTGTGTAGCTCCATAGACCCTCATTCATTTTACACTCGCCCGTGATCACCCCCAGAGGAACTTTGGTGAAACTGCAACTAAATTTGGTACAATGGGGAGGTGAACAGGATCTCCGTAGACGGGCTCTGACGGCCCTTTAAAAGGTGTTTCAAGCAGGGACGTCACTAGGATTGAAAGACTTGGGTTGGGTTGACCAGGGTTGTAGGTAATGCGCGTGCATAGAGCGCACCGAAATAATCATCACACCTTAAAAGGGCTTCAATGAATTGGTAGGTAGGCTACCCTTTGAGGCCTAGGCTATTTTCAGTGTAATTTTACTGTTAAGCTCATTGTAAGGGCCATCTGTTAAACTAGGCTATATAGTTTTCAAGACTATATAAGTTTAAGGCTACCCATATCTGGGAAAGTCTGATGTGATCATGCTTGTAATAATAATAATATACAAAATAAAGATGTCTATAGTTATTTTTTGTCAGGGGTTACAGCTGACACACCATCACCACTGTGTGATTTAAACATACACATGTGGATGAAGTGACCCCCCCCCCCGCCCAAAGGTGAGATGTTCTCAGTTAAGTGAAACCTGACTAGAAGAGAACACTGACAAGACTTGCACAATAATCCTCTCTTGAGCAATCGCTGACTGGAGGTGAATGTTAGCCTAGAAATCTAGACGCACCCTAGCGGCGGCAAATTAATTTGCTCAGTCTGTACGTCTAGTATCAAACCATAGGGATTTCTATTGGCTGACGCTGTGGACGTCATCCAATCACAGCGCTCTATTTTGTTAGAGAGTCTTAAGGCGGGCTTAACAGGATAACAACAGTCCTGCGACCGTGAACAACAAGGAAGGTGGCTATGGCGAACGAAGAGCGGTTGTTTGAATCGGCGTTGGCGTCAACTTTGGAGGAGTTGGACTTTTTTTTGTTGAGCAACACAATGCACTTAAGTTATTCCTTTCGAAGAAGGATGTATTTGCCGTTTTGCCGACAGGATACAGATATGGTCGTGGCGCTGGCCTATTGCATGCCTAGGCAGTTTGAAAGACAATTCTCTGCCCGCCCCTTGGATTAAGCGAGGTGAATGGTTCGATTCCAGACTATACATTTCAATGATAGGATGGCCCGCCAGGCTAGGTGAATGTTGCAGAATGCCATGGAATTCTAAACAGAATACGCACTACTTCTCTCTCTGCCCTTCCTCTCCAGAAGCATTTGATCAGTGCTCTTTTTAAAAGTTGAACTAGGGCAGTGCTTGACTAGCTAATACAAACTACTGTTAACTTATGTGATCATTGAATAATCAAGCAATCATCAAACAATATTCAAACCTTAACAATTGTACCCTAGACTAAGTTATGACCCTTTTTTTACCAGATACATCATATCCTTTGAGGCCTAGGTTATTTTCTGTGTTATTGTACTATTAAGCGCTTTGGTCATTGTAAGGGCCATCTATATTTAGGGCTATGCTATATCGTTTTCAAGACAGTGGCCTACCCATATCTGCGAAAGTATAATGTGATCATACTTGATATGTTATGTCAAGGAAAAATACTTTGTGTCTCATGATTGTTACATTCATGTCACCTGAAGCATGATGGTATATATTCAAAAGCACAGTTGATCTGTGCATGCTATGATCAACTTTTGATTCTTTGATATGGAAACCAATTTTAAGTGTGTAGGCTATACTGAGATGGTGATGCGTTTTAAGTGGGTAGCCTATAGACAGTATAGTCCAGTGTATCACGTAGACTACACCACTAGTTTCAAGTGGGCATGATGTCCCAACTGTAGCCTACACTCCACTTGTATGATGTTCCTATACGGTCTTATGCTTCTAAAATCTAGGCCTAAATGACACTAATTAAACGGTAGGGCCTACAAGCCCCAATGAAAGGAGTATGAACAACAAAAGCAACATGTCTAATGTCTATATTGGGACTAGCCTATAACTCACTACGGGTGCGTTCATAAATGCAAGCTAAACTACTATGACGCTCTGAATAAACACGATAAATTCCGAATGTACGAAGGGTTAGTGTGCTCGGAGCAAGTGGCAATTTACGAACGCAAACTATGTTGACCAAACCCTGCTGACTAGTGCTAGTGCTGACTGCTAAATCTACGAAGTGATTGTAGCAGCCGTCCGCGTAGATTATTTTTACTTTCCCAACAGCACAACTGTCTAGGTCATAAGCAAAGGTGAACCGTCCATATCATGTGTCAGTAGGCCGAATCGAAGTTCATAATGTAATTATGCCTATAGCCTATGTTTGGTGCCAGGATACCGCTGTCTCGCTATCCAGCATAAGATTCTTTGGGCGCCGCCATTGGCCGAATACCGGCGCCCATTGACTTACATTGAACACATGTAAACAAAACCTCAATTATGTGCTCAAACTAACGCCGCTGACTTATGACAACAACCATTCCACTTTGATACGAAACTACATTTTTGTACAACATTTATCCAGCAAAAATGACAGAATTTGGATCAAGTAATGTGGAGAAATATCGATATTAAGAAAATTGCCGCTGCGTGACGCCATGGCATTAATGGCATTTCCCCTTGTCCATGAGTCACGTATAACAGGTCACGTCGGTGGCCGTTATCCCCCACATGTCAGAGTAATGACATTCAAAAACGTACCTTTATATTACATTACAATTTATAAAGGAACGAAATGTCAAAAGAATTAAGCAATATGTTAGCTGGATGAGACGAATATTAGTAAGGAAAAACAAGATTTTTACCGTAATGTCCAGTGAAATTACATATGTTGAGGCGCTATTGCG
This sequence comes from Alosa alosa, assembly GCF_017589495.1. Classification (NCBI taxonomy): domain Eukaryota; kingdom Metazoa; phylum Chordata; class Actinopteri; order Clupeiformes; family Clupeidae; genus Alosa; species Alosa alosa. The sequence continues at coordinate 2,492,647 of NC_063209.1, forward strand.
CGGCACGGCCAGCAGATGACATCATTGCACTATAGCAACCAGGAGCCAGCAATAAACCTAGACACTCGAGATTTTAGGGATGTTGTCAGCCACAACGCACCATCTGAAAATCTGAATTGTGAAGTAGACCTACTCCATAGTCACGTGTGCCTGTTCATTCATTCCATGTCAATAGAACAAACCAAATTAGGCTAGGCAAATTAGGTCTTGAATTTCCCCTGGGGTTCAATAAAGTATCTATCTATCTATCTATCTATCGATCTATCTATCTAGTAATGCAATACTACATTTAGTAGCCTAAATTCCGGCGCCGTCAGGTGTGGCAGCCTACTCTTTCTGCTGTTAAAGAATGTGTTTGTGTTGTATGTATGCTGCTGCTGAGACCTTGAATTTCCCCTGGGGATTAATAAAGTATCTATCTATCTATCTACATACAATACATATGTATATATGCATGGATATACTGTATGTGTGTGTGCATATATATATATATATACATACATACATACATACATACATACAGAGAGAGATAGAGAGAGAGAGAGAGAGCAATACAGAACAGGTTGTCGGTCTGAACTGAAGTTAGTGCTGCATGTAAACACACACTTGTCACGCTACATTTATATATGTATGTATGTATGTAATGTGTGTGTTCGATATATATATATCGAACAAGCACTCAGTATTACAATGTAACAACTATAGCCTATGTAGGTACCCACAAATACATAATGCAAGTACAATGATAGTACAGTACCTGATAGTACATGTTGTTACACAGGTTGTACCACTGTACCTAATTAGGTAGGTACACTGTAACAGCGACACATTAAAATAAAGTGTTGCCAAAGTATTTCCCCAGTAGTGGACAATAAAAACTTGTTGAACAGGTGTGCTGAGCTTTGTTTTTGGCTCTTCAAAGTGTTGTAAGTAAGGTGGTGTAAGCAGCCTATAGGCAGGTGGTGAGACAGGTCCAGAAATATGGTGCAGTGAAACACTATACAGTTGATTTTCAGAAGGTGGTGGAATATGTGCACTGTATTACCTTATAAGAGCAGAATAAATATGGCTATGAATAACAATGTCAGTTGATATTATTTTAAATGTTGGTGACACTACATTAATAAGGAGAATACCAATAATAAACAATAATGTGAATGCAATATCAATGGGCAATAAATGCAAATCAACAAATACTATAACATACAAACAATGACTTAGAACAGCCTAAGTGCATGGTGAACAAATATGTCTTTACACCCCTGTTGACAGGTGCATGCAAAAACACAGAAAGCAGACAAGGATTTTGTTTTTATAACACATGTAATAGGCAATGAACATTTGAAGATGTATTGTTTTGTTCTTCTAACATCAATAGTAGTTGTTCAGAGGTTGTAACATAATGATAAATACATGCTGCCTGTCACATTATGAATATATACCCTGTCTTGTCTTGCACATCAGAAGCAGCAGCACTATGCTATTACATCGTTCACCGTGAGGGACTAGTATGAGGGAGACTGAGTTGCCAATCTCTTTAACAGGTCCTGCATCATATCTACAAATATCTGTTCTGCTCTGCACAAACATAAGCAGGGTCTGATTTAGTGTGGCAGAGTGCTGATTGACAATAACATGGTTCCCTGCTGTGTTTGGTGGATTCCCATTGATGTTTGTGCATTCTCTTTAACTGTACATTTTATGTGTGGCATTTCATTCCTCAGTTGTCTAACATGTTTTCTGACGGCCACTGATTGCATTAGCAGCTGAAAGACCAACTTGTAACAAGGTCCCAATTGTGGATACACCCATTAACAGTCCTTGCGACCAATGACATCTGGATCAACTACAAACTTTTGATTGATTTTCAACAATGAACAATTAGTTCAGTGTAATATGTTCAGCTCTCTCCCCCATCTTAATAAGTCAACATTATATGATATGACCCTATTTTTACATTATAGCCTACATATGTTATAGCCTAACCCTTATCTATAGGTGACTGATGAGATTCATGTTAGCATATATTCATTGGCTTCACAATTAATATTGGAGCTATTTCACTGTCGCAGACCCAGACGTTTGGTAGCCTAGTAGTCATAGGCCAACATGAGACTTAAGCCCCCGTGTCGTCATGACTTAGGTTAGCCTATGTTCTTACTGTTGTTATTATCTGTAGGACATATTGTCTGTGGAGCACAATTGTAGGCTAGGCCTATATTTGATTTTCAGTAAGCTTATATATCAACGATAAAGCTTCTTTACTTTTTTGGTGTATTATTTAGTTTTTTTTTATTTATCTATGTAGGCTATTTTTTTAATGTTACATTATTATTTTGTTAATACATGGAATAAATCACCACAAACACACGCGACTGTAGCCTATTGGCTTCTTCTGTAGCCTACCGGCTTATGGCGAAAGGCTAATAACAACCCTAAAACAAGTGTAACCGTCGGCTCCTCGAGGCTTATTACTTAAAGGGGTGGTTCAGGATTTCGGACATAGGACCTCATTTCCAAGTAAGCAAGTGTGATATTTATCAGTGGAGACCGTTTTCAACACGTTTCATCCAGTCGTTCTAATTGCAGAGTTCGCAGGTGCTAGGCTAGCGCAAGTCAACGGTATGTGCTAGCCTGCCATTAAAAACAGTCTTACCTACTGCAAAGGACACTTTCGAGGCAAATTCCAGACAATCGATGTAAATGTCTGTGTTGATAGAATAGTGTAAGAAATACAACTACCCTCGCGATCGCGTTGCAATAGTTATACTTTGTTCCCTGAAGTTGGTAGTAGTCATTTTGCATCTCAGCGGACTGATATTACCAAGGCTACTACTAGGTATCCCCATTGAGTGCTTTACTGTTTACTTTTGACGAAGTACTACTAACTGGAGCAAGTATAATTCCGCGGCTGCTAAGACACTAGTCCCTCAAAATGTAATGCGATCGTTGAAATGCAAGGATAGAATGTTAGAAATAAAACTATCAATACAGACATTTACATCGATAGTCTGGCGTTATAATTTATTTGCCTTGGGTGTACTTTGGAGTGGGTAAGACTGTTTTTTTAGTGGCAGGCTAGCACATACCGTTGACTTGCGCTTAGCCTAGCACCTCGCGAACTCTGCAATTAGAAGGACTGGATGAAACGTGTTGAAAACGGTCTCCACTGATAAATATCACACTTGCTTACTTGGAAATGAGGTCCTATGTCAAAAATCCTGAACCACCCCTTTAAACGAAGTTACAGCAGCTATTAGGCCCGAGGTGCAGTGAAATGGCGTCATCTGGTGGTCATACAATTCACTCGCTATTAGACCCGAAGTGCAGGAGAAATGGATATTCAACCACGCCATCCTTCAGGTCGCAGCGAAACGTATGTGTACTTTATGTGCTGTGTCATGCTGCCATCTAGTGGTTGTGGAATATTTAACACCCATTATAGTTCTGGGAATAGATGTGCCCTCGAATAAATGTTTACTTTGTTACAAATTATTTGGGTAATCCATCTGATAAATTGTGTTTTTCTTTTTATACTTCGTACCTTTATAAATTAAAGTGTATCATGAAGGTACCTTTTTCAATGTCATTACTCTGACATTCGACATTAGTCGACCATAAATTTGGGCAATGGGCACATTGTTAGGGGTTGACACTTTGCATAAGATTTCTCCACATTACTTGATGCAAATCCTGTGATTTTTGTTGTATAAATGTTGTACAATTATGTAGTTTCGTATCAAAGTGGAATGGTTGTTTTCATAAGTCAGCGGCGTTAGTTTGAGCACATAATTGACGTTTTGTTTACATGTGTTCAATGTAAGTCAATGGGAGCCGGAAATCCATAAATAGCGGCGTCCAAAGAATCTTTTGCCGGATAGCATGACGGCGGTGCGAGACAGCGGTTGCCAGGATGTCTATGTCATTCCTATAAGTGATTTATAAACAAAAGATTAGCTAACCTACGTTGTTTGATGACTCATTTCTCTGATATCTCCTTGGTTTCCCATTCTCCAAGTGTTGAATTGTTCATATGGTGCTGACTTCAACTCTCCTTTATCCGTTGTGTCAAGTAAAATGTAAAGAGAGCATATCTACCTACCGTTAAATCCATGTAGCCTAGTCAGATGATGAACTTCAACAGTAGACTACTGTTCCAATGCTCCATCCATCACACCCCTCTCAAAAGGCTACGGTGCCTTCCTAAACCTAAACATCCAAACCTATCCTACAACATAGGCTACAGCAGCGTTCTGTAAACAAGCAGCGTGAACCTAGCGAAAATAGAATAGTTCCGTTATTCTGCTACTTGCACAATCAGTCACAATCGCTTCCGCGTTCTACTTAATACTGCTCAGCTGTTTCCGGTGGAACGATGGCGACAAGCAGCGTGAACCTAGCGAAAATAGAATGTTGTATCTATTGCTAGCAAAGGCGGCTAAGAGTTAGCCATTGTTTCAAAATAAAAGTACCGCTAACCACATTGGGTTTAATGGAGATCGTTCAGAATAATGAAACAAACTTTTGATTTGACTAACCCTATAACATAAACCTATGTGAAATAAATAATTTATTAGGAAAAAACTGGTTAAATGTTCAAAAATAAGTTTAGTTTATGAAGCTTCTTATGTGTTATGATTTGTATAGTATTGTTTATTGTTTATTAGGCTGTTAATTAATTAGACATTGTTGTCAAGTTGTTCAGCTGAGAAAACTAAGTCTTGTGCCCCCTTAACATGGGGGTGAAATGACATCCCCACATCATCAGCTTTCTGAAAATGTACAATTTATGTCGACTGAATCACCCGGGCGGCGTACGGGCATCATCATGTGCCAACCGCGTCATAAACAATGGTATGGTATAGTGACATTCAAGTTGTTGAGCTAAGAAAACTAAGTCTTGTGCCCCCTCAACATGGTGGTTAAATAACATCCTTACATCATCAGCTTTCAGAAAATGTACAATTTATGCGGATTGAATCGCCCGGGCGGCCTACGGGCATCATCATGTGCCAACCGCGTTGTAATTATTGACTCTTACCTCAACCTTTTAAACAAACAAAGTAGGTCTAAAGGTACCACCCTAACCCTTGAATTTCCCCTGGGGATCAATAAAGTATCTATCTATCTATCTATCTATCTATCTATCTATCTATCTAACAGTGCAAGTGACTTTTGTAAGTCAAGGCCTATACAAATCTATTTCAGATCTGGGTTGTTACCAGGTTGAAAACAGAACAACTTGTGGCAATATCATGAAGTAAACTTAAAGCAGCATTAAAAAAGATTTAAGAAGCGCAATAATAAACAAATTATGCGTCTTTTGCAACAAAGTATGAACATAACTCTGCTATAATATAGAGGGAATGTACTGAAAGCATGCAGTTTGTAGAAAAAGATCGGAGAGTGGCCATATCACCTTGGAGTGGGGTACCGATCAATTGATTAGCACCTCCCATAAAAATGAACTATGGTGTAAGGACAATGTCCACAAGTGACAATAGGGGCATTCTTGTCTTGGTGGACCTTCTGTGGTGTGCATTATACCAGCACCTGAAGCCCTCAACACCACCTCCAGCCATTGTATCAAGGCCAAGGTCCGTGCCTAGAGTAACCCCCAGATTGTGGTCTAACATAGGCCTTCAAAGTAATGCGTACTTTGCAGTTCTAAATAAAATGTGCGACATATGTTGCACTGTACATCCTTACTGTTGGATGTGGTGGTGTGCCTGTTGGTTTGCCTAGTGGGCCTGCTGGTGGTTTCTATGGTGTAGGTCAGATAGATAGATAGATAGATAGATACTTTATTGATCCCCAAGGGGAAATTCAAGGTCTCAGTAGCATACAAACATCACACACAACATGCACTTACAGCAGAAATGGTAAATATAAGTATAAACATATAACCAGACTCCACTGTACAATAGAGACAGTAGAAGATAAGAAAAACTAATGTGGGGATTTCTGGTTTATGTGCCCACCTGCACTGGCAACCAGTGTGGCTTGTGTGACTGCAAGCGTGGTCACATGGGGCAGGTCACATGACTAACTAGGAAGTTATAAAGTTTGGTTTGTTGAGAGCTCACATTCTCTTGCTGCTTCCACCACTTGCTCTTTGTGACTGTTAAGGTGTGTGTGTGTGTGTGTGTGTGTGTGTGTGTGTGTGTGTGTGCGTGCGCGTGTGTGCGTGCGCGTGTGCGTGTGCGTGTGGAACTCACTTCTCATGACTTGTTTTAACTTATCAGGGTGAATGCTAGAACCATGTGTTTCACTCTTCATGGAGGACACTGAGGTGACTGCCTGATTTTAAGATTTGTGTGCTGGGCTACAGACACTGATGCTCTGGTAATTTGTTTTATATTTATGATCTTAGTTGTTTGTTTACATTGGTAGTTATAAATCAATTAACTATGTTTCTTTAAATCTGTAGCACTGGAATGTTCCTTTCTTCCTGTGTCACTGTGCTGTGGGGAGTAGTGAACACTCTTGCAAAGTAGGCTTATATTTACTACATATGTCCATTGTGTAATTGTGCTGTGGAATGTACATGGTAACTAATATGTACCATTTCTTTTAAAAGGGACCAGGCCAGCCACTGTTTTACTGTTAGTTTTTGGGTTTGTTTGTTTGCTTTCATTTTGTTTGTCTTTTTGTTTGTTTGCATTGTCTCTCTATAACTGCTTGTGCTGGGAGATGGCTGTTCCTCTTTTGTTCTATCATAGGCTGTCCTTGTACAAGGCCGGATCCGCAACTCAGTACTGCTCCTTTCGGGTTGGGTGCCACATGGAGGGAGATATTTTCTCGGTGTGTACTGGTAAACAACACAGTGTGGTATTTTGTAGTGGTATCCTGTAGTGGTATTTACTTCTTGTGTTTGCAGTGCTTGCCGTGTTGCATTCTTTTGTGGTGCTGGGTTTGCTGTCTCTCTCTCTCCCTCTCTCACCAGGGCCCCTCTCCAAGACGGGAGCTGTGTGTGCTGACCCGACCTTATTAGCCTGAGGAGTCTCAGCCAGTTATCCCATGCAGTCTTTCTTACATTCTGGATTGTATTTATACTATTTGCAATAAATTTGAGTATTTCGCATATGCCTTTTTGTTAACTGTTCCTTTGTGGGGAAGGCCGAGAACCAGCCACGTTAGAGAGCTTATAGGTTTCTCCCGCCTGGGTTTAGGGGGTGGCGTAGTCAGAGTAGGTATTCTGCATGTCAGGTACCACACTAACAAAACTGTGAGGTCTGGATTCCTTTGGCGTGGATGATATGTTGTTAGAATGTGGGTATATGCGGTTCCTCTCGTACTGAGCAGGATTACCATTGCGACAACACTTCATCAGTAAAGCTAACCTGTCTCGCAACGGTCTAATCCCAGCTCACATTCCCTATTAGTGGGTGAACAATCCAACGCTTGGTGAATTTTGCTTCACAGTGATAGGAAGAGCCAACATCGAAGGATCAGCATAGTGAGTGTAGGGGGCAGCTGCTAAGGCTCTCCGGCAGGAATTGCAGGCAGTTCACCATGCCACAGACTCCTGACCTGGTGTGTCTTATGGCACCAAGCAATAATATCACTTGGGGTCACACCATTGAAGAGGCCAGGAAGGATTTCGAGGACCTTGTCCAAAGTGTAACACACCGTCAAACATTCTAAATATGTCACATGAAAAGGTATAACCTTGTTTCATTGATATAGATAGAACCATTTCGTTTTGGGAGGTAACATTTAAGAACGCTACAACATTGTACCTAAATAATGACGAGTGGACGAGTGTATCGACAAATGTGCTACATTATATAAGGCCCGAGAATGGGAGTTTTGTGATAAAGTTGAAGGCTGGAGTAAAAAAAAGTGCCACAAAACTGAGAAATGTCATCAATTACCACCTTCACCACAGATAAGACTGTATGGATTAAATAAAAAGCAAGAAAGCTCAGTGTGTAGGCTTAGTCAAAAAGGAAACATTCCCCCAAATCTGTCCTATCATGCTTGTAACAGATTCAAAAACCATATGAATAATTGCTGGTTCAATATTGTAACTCAAGCCATTTTAAATGAAGATGTTATCCAGCACTTGGCGTGTCGCAACCCTGTGCTGTGATCGGAGTTGGCCATTAGACTTCTGTTTTCATGATAGCAAAGCCATACATAGTTAGTGTAACGGTCAGTGTTTTGTAATGGTTAGCTGTGTGCGGTGTAAAAAAAATACAGTGCAGAGCAGACACAATTTGAGGTCCATAGGGTGAGTAAAAGTACAGTGTAGGCCACAATATGCAATGTTCTAACTTTCCAGCATTGCTTAGGAATTGTTTTTGTAGGGTTTGAATCGTGGCATTGTTTGCCACCTCCTGGGTGTAGATGTTCTCTGCCATCCTAAAGCATTAACTGGCAGAGAGAAGAAACTACTTAGGCAAGTCAGTAGGAAGAGAAGAAAAGGCGTAAGACCAGACAGTCAGGCCACAGGAAGGGTGGGAAGGTAACAGGTACTGTAGGGACAGTGGGAGGAAGGAGGAAGTCACATGGTTAGTGTTTTGTAATTGTCAGGCTATGTGTGGTGTGAAAAAGATCTCTGAATTCCTGTAGTGCAGCAGCTCTTTTGCGTTTCGATGTCAGATTTTTCTTTTGTAGCACTGTACATCCCTGCTGTTGGGTGTGGTGATACCCGTTGAAAGATGGTGCAAGGCCATTTTAAATGTAGGCCTAGATGTTGTTACCCAACACTTAAAATCGCACTCATTACAGAGCTGACATTTGCCTCAGAGTTATGTAAAACTCAAATGGCTTTGTGCTCAGCAAAATAATATGATAGTACAATATTTTAGCATTAGCAGGATGTTTCATCTATCCATCTAGGTAACCTTGCATTTAAAAGTGGTTGCAAGTAAAGAAACCATATGTTTCACACACATATTCCTGAAATGTTGTACTCATAGGCCAGGTAAAACAGTAATTAGGAAATCTGTGTCATACACCCAGTCTTATACAATGCAATATTAGTCAACTGATGTAACCTATGATCTTAAATCAATAATATGTCACAGGGGAACACCAATTCATGGACACATGCATGTGTCTTCCAGCTGTGATGTCCCTGAAGGATGCGCTGCAGGATGAGAGCGACGCTCCAGTGCCTGAGTGTGGTCATCTTCATTGACCAAGCATCTACACAAGATGACCACAAATGTATGCCTTAAATTGTGTGGATTAACAAAAGTATTGATATTATACCATTAATATGGGGTTAAAACATCAGCTTAATTAATACCTGTGCATTCTAAATTCTTCAATAATGCGGTATTAATTCTTCAGTATTTATGTGTAGCCTAAATAGGCCTAAACAAACAACTGGTTGTTGATAAGGAAACAATGAAACTACTCATGGAATAGAGTTACATATTCTTAAACCTATAAGATTTATTGCAAATGAAATGAAGAAAAATAAATTATTCAACAAAACATTTACCACATTTGTTTAGCTTCTTTTTAGCCATTTGATCACTGGTCTTGTGTCCTGCGTAAAAATAAGATGGACATTGTATAAATCCTGTAAAAAAATAATTTCAATTTAAATAGAGCTGTCATGGGTCTGAATTATGTGAACTCTTATGGTTAATTTCACGAAAGGAGCTCGTTTGTTTTCTGTGGAGCCAAGTGTGTTTGAACCTGCCGCTATTCTGAATGTAATTAGTGTCTACACGGACCCGGTTGGGTGTTGCACCAAGTGAATCAGTACGTTATTTATCAGTACGTAATTTGAGTATTGCATTTGAAAGGGGAGGCAAAGAAAATACACTTGGTTGAGTATTATATTTTTTAAAGTCACTTAATTGTTCTAAAAAGCCTTTCAAATGTGTCAATGACGTCATTCATTAGCACAATGCTAGCGTGTTATGTGCAACAACGACCCAACCTGTAAGAAATCAAAAGGACATTAGTACTCGTTCATTCAACTTTTGACCTCCCATGTTGAAGTTATACAAACTACAATCAAATCTGAGATTTGTCAACGACAATCAGGTGAAAGAGACCAATTTAGCCGTTTAGCTCCATTGACTCCCATTCATTCTGCACTCATGGCGATCGCCCCCAGTGGAACTCTGGTGGAACTGCATCCAAAATTCGGTACAATGGGACTTAATACGGAGTGGCAAGGCTCTCCGTAGACGGGCTCTGATAAAGAAGAACGTTCAGACACTAATTACATTCAGAATCACGACAGGTTAAACATTCTCCATTTCACACGACAAGTCAATTAAACTTGAGCAATTATGTACGGAGTTTCGTACCTACAAAGACAAAATCGGCTAGAAAACAGGTCTAGAACACGTAGTGTATTACGCAACTTTTATTTAACAAATTCGGCTCGACCGGAAGTCTTATTTTCGCTGAGCAGGGGAGTTAAGTCACTAGGCTAGTTCGACTTGCGGCAGATCTGTGCAGATCTGACTTGATGTGATGCATGCTGGGTTGGACACAATGCATACTGGGATGGACGCAATGCTTGCTGGTTAGAAATTCTGTCCGACTTCTGTCAGCCGGGGGGGACTTACCACCCGTGACACCATGTCACATGGCCTTAAAATATCGCGGAGTCTTAGCCTGCAGACAGATCTTGCAGTTGCCTTCCATGAGCTGCACGAGCTGAAACACGCCCTCATGGCGTCAGTTCAAAGACATGATAGGCCATTTGGGAGGAATGTCCTCATGGCGATTATGACGGAGAGCTCATGCTGCTTCCTTATGTTGGAATATCGCGAAAATAAACAGAAATCGAAGGGGTACCTTCTTATACGTGATTTCTGCAACAATGGTAGGCTAGCCTACTGAAAACGTTTGGATATTCTGTTATTTTCTGCTGTTGGCTAAATAGATAGACACACATATAGGGGAAACACTTGATCTTGAATTTATGTGCTACAATGCAGGACTGTTAACTGTATGACAACAGTGGTTTATTTAAACTACATCATAAGAATTTATTTCGTCAGTCATCATGCTCATTTTAATAAGTAAGAATGAAAGTTCTGCTGTGTTTATTGCAAACAAAATTCCTTGCGATATCTCCCTTGAGTCACGTCAGGCAGACTGTAGCCTGTCTGTCCGGGATGAGCTGCCCTCTGTTGTAGCTCCTCCCGGCTAGCCTCTGAAGATCACGTTTACGTAGAAAGCCAGCCCAAGTCAGATCTGCCTCAAGTCGAACATGCCTATGGGGGTCATTTGTTGGATGGGTGTAATGTTAAAACTATGGCTGACTGTCTCTGACTTGATAAATCAATGTGAACTGCCAACAACTGCAGGGGTGGAGTATAAAAACAAGTCACAACTTGTATCAACTTTAACTGATACAAAATGTCCAGATTTCGTTTTACTTCCTGGGCTTATAGTAGCTTATTGTTGCTATAGAGCAGGGGTTCATCCGAGGTCATCTCATGTCCCTCATGTGTATAGACCGCAACAGTCCCACCCACTGCCGATTCCGGAAGTAAGAATACAATACAATTTCTCCATTGACAACTGGATTATAAGCCATACAATCGTAACCATCCATGGTAGACTTAAAACCAGCTATGACATGACTAAGCGATTGTATGCTCATAACAATTTAGGTTAATTTGGTGCGCTGTAGAGTCATGCCACTAGCACAGCGTTGACAGGTTACTCAGACAGGAATTTGCAAGCACTTTTACCTTTTCCCCATTAGCGAGTGAAAAGTAATATTCAGGATGTAAAGTCAGATACAGTAGATAAATGGTTGTTATCTCATGCATTACCTGGCATAAGCCACTGAAAGCTATAGTGATAAGCTTGTTAGTCAGCTAGTTAATGTTATAACATATTAACCAATCACAGGAAACCGCGTTTGCGATGTAACCTGAAATAAAGTTTAATCATTATCATTAATTAGCTCACCAATATAATACAATCTTGGGTACAAAGTCATCACAACTCATTGTGGATGATGCTACATCAAAGTCCTTTTAGAAAAGTCCCTCCACTTGGCGGCCATATTGCAAAGCTTTTTGGGCTCTTGCATCTATTTCGGCAGAAACGTACGTGCGCAAGACTTCACGACACCAACCTTGCTCCAGCGGCAAGATCACAACACATGATTGGCACGATGTCTAAACAACACACCACATTATTACCTGCGTGAAGCTGGCCCCCCATGTTATTCAAAAATTATTAAAAACACTGCTATTCGTTTGTGCTACGTTTGTGCCGTAAAAATGATTGTTTGTGCTTTTAAGGGTTTTGACTAATTAAACTTTACATTTTCTGGCCAGTGACGTCACTCAGCCCCCCATACTTTCAAATTTCCCCAAATAGTCTCAATCGTTTGTGCTATGTTTGTGCTCATTTGTGCCGTTAAAAGTAACATTTGTGCTACTATGTTTTTTTAAGATATTCCACGTTATTTGTTACAAGCGTGACGTCACCAGCCCCCCATCAATGTCCAAAACTCACCAAAATGGTCTCAATCGTTTGTGCTATGTATGGGCTGATTTGTGCCGTTAAAAGTAACATTTGTGCAGCTATGTTTTCTAAGTTATTATGGTTTATTTATATTCACCAGCCCTAGCCTGACGAGCCAGACCCACATTAAAATGTAGGCAGCAAATGTAATTTACACTTTCCAACTCGGGCGACGGATTTACAAGTCTAATGGAAAGGGCCATAACCCCATGCATTTCTATGGAGGGTTTTTTGAGTGCCGTCATTAGAAAGTCTCTGGCTACATGGCTTCACATCCCAGACATAATAAAGTCCTTAGAGAAATAACTTGGCAAGTTTACTCTGACAGGCTATCATAGAGGTGGTGTCCCCCCTCTCCTTTGCCCTTTTCGAAATGCTACTGGTGTAGGTAGGCTATAGCATTCAGACTGGATTCCTACTTAATGTGATAAATAGTTAGATATTAAAGTCGCGTGTCAGTTTGAGCAGGTTAAAATGCAGAGCACGGACAGGGCAGACAGGGCAAACAGCAAAAACAAACACAGGACAATACACAAAATGGCCACCAGGGTGGCACAAACTCAACAGTCCGGGCCAGATCCTGACAGATAGTAAGACATGTCCTGCACACAGTAAGAGGTGCAGGAAGTGTAACAAATTGGGACATTTCGAAATTGCATGCAAAACGAAGATGGTGAAGGAAGTTACAACAGGGCCTAATGTGGAAATGGAAAATCAAAAAGCATTTTTTCTGGGGTCAGTGACTAAACAGCCAGACTCAGATGAAATGTGGCATGTTGTGCTCCCAGTGAATGGCTGTAATATAAAGTTTAAAATTAACACTGGGGCAGATATCACCGTCATATCTCAGTATACATACCAGAGCTTGGACATAGCTCCCAAGCTGGTTGGGACAAGGATCTTTCACATTGGACGCCTCCAGTGGATTCTGGCAAATTCCACTGGAAGCTAGCTGTAGGAAACTGACTACGTTCATCACACCAGTAGGAAGGTTCTGTTTCCGCCGTCTCCCGTTTGGAATCACGTCAGCTTCCGAGATTCTCCAGCAGGAGATGACTACTCTGTTGAAGAACCATGAGGGAACTGTCGCCGTGATGGATGATGTGCTAGTCTATGGACAAAATAAGGAGGAACACGACCGTCGTCTGAGTGCAGTGCTTCAGACCATCAAAGACTCAGGTCTGAAGCTGAACAGAGACAAGTGTCACTTTGGGAAAACAGAGATACAGTACTTTGGACACATCATTGGACAGGATGGGATAAAGCCTGATACCAGTAAAGTGAAAGCCATCTCCGAGATGCCAAGTCCTACTAACATTAATGAGCTACGCCAAGTACTAGTCAACTACCTGGGCAAATTCTTGCCTGGCCTGTCAACCATGCTGCACCCTATCACAGAGCTGTTAAAGAAGGAGACTGCTTGGATCTGGGGTAAGCTACAAGAGCAGGCGTTTGCCAAAGCGATGTTAGTCTCAACGCCTGTACTAGCCAACTATGATATCAGCAAACCGACAGTCGTCAGCGAGGAGGCGAGCAGCTACGGTCTAGGAGCCACACTGTTACAGGCACATGAAGGTGAGCTTAGGCCTGTCGCCTTTTGTTCAAGCACATTAACTGATACTGAGAAAAGATATTCTCAAATAGAGAAAGAGTGCCTGGCAGGAGTATGGGCCTGTGAGCGGTTTTCCCGCTACTTGCAAGGTATGGAGAGTTTCTGTTTACAAACAGATCACAAGCCGTTAGTTCCATTTATCAATACGTACGACCTGGACAAAGCACCACTCAGGTGTCAGCGTTTGCTGATGCGCCTTATGCCCTTCAATGTAAAGGCCGTACATGTGCCAGGGAAGCAGTGGCTGACACTCTCAGTAGAAACCCACTGAGGGCAGAGACGATGTCTGACACAGAGGAGGACGTTAAGGCATTCGTGGAGAGTGTGGTGACAAGCAGACCGATGTCAGCACAGATGACATCAGAGAGGCTACATGCAATGACACCGATCTCCAGATGGTCGTTGGGTTCATCAGGACGGGCTGGCCACAGAGAATGGCACACTTACCGTCACTGCAGAGATTCTACATGGTGAGAGCACATCTATCCGAGTCAGATGGTCTCATACTGTACCAAGATAGGATTGTCATACCAGCCACACAGAGAGCAGAGGTACTGCAACAAATTCAAGCTCATCAGGGGCTGACAAAGTGCAGGGAAAGAGCCAGGATGTCAGTCTGGTGGCCAGCTATAAGTACGGACATTGCAAAGATTGTAAACACATGCACATTTTGTGTGGAGCATAGACCAGCACAGAAAAGAGAAACACTCAAAACAACCCCCTTACCTAAGGGTCCATGGCAAAAGATCGCAGCCGACCTGTGTGAGCTTGAGGGCAGGAAATACCTCATTGTAGTGGACTACTACTCCAGAGATATTGAAATAGCCCACCTACCTACTACCACAAGCCAACAAGTCATCACACGACTCAAGTCTATGTTTGTGAGATGGGGCATTCCCCTGGAGTTGGTAAGTGACAATGCTATGCAGTTCACATCGTCTGAATTCCAGGATTTCAGACATCAGTATGGTTTTACCCATACCACCGCTAGTCCTCATTATCCTCAAGCGAATGGGGCTGCCAACAGCCAAGCGCATCCTCAAGCAACCAGATCCTCATCACGCACTGATGTGCTATCGTGCAACCCCCATCAACGCAACCGGAGCAAGTCCAGCACAGCTCATGACTGGACAGAACGACACTCCCTATGCTGGATGAGAAACTGCAGCCTAATCACATCAGTCATAAACAAGTGCTCCAGCGGGACGACAAAGCCCAAGAAGCCTATCGGTTCTTCTATAACCGCCGACAGTCAGCTCATGTTCTGGCCAGGGTGTGAGAGTTAAACTTGATGGTGAGAAGGGTTGGAAAACACCAGCCAAAGTCCTGGGTAAATCTCCCGAACCAAGATCCTATGTCATCAGAACTGACAATGGAACGGTCACTCGTAGGAATAGAAGACATCTTCAGGTTGTCCCGTAGACATCTTCCTCAGACACCAGACCAGCACGACAGAGGAGTTCCCGGATCAACTGGAGAGACCCAGTGTGACGACCCTCTCTATTGCAGGTGTCAGTTGTGATAATAAAGTATGGCTCAACACACAAACTCTTCTCACTGTTTTTTATTTCTCTGCATTCACAAATAAAACAAAGAACCCACTGAGATTAGACGATTGACGACTGCATACTCAAATCTCCAGCAGACTAGTTCTGACTGGCTAGCATTGTCTATGCTATTCCTGAACATGGATAAAATAATGCATAACTTGTCAGTTCAGTTTAAACAAATGTGACCAGGGCCCATAAGAGTCCAAAGTCACGCAAAGGAACCCGACTACGCCACCCAGAGGGAAACTGGGAAATGTACCCTACTCAATTATAACACCTTAAAACACAAGTTCTTATATGGACAGAGAGAGCAGAGACCCAATTCTCAAGTTCATGCAAAGTTTTATTAATGTTTTTGGAAGCAAATCAACTGCTGGAAGGGAAATAGTTAGTAAAATATATATGTATTTTATTAGATGTCACTAAATTTAGTTCATTAAATAGGTAGTTTACAATCAAGCACAATCACAACAGTTTACAGTCCAATATAAATATGCATGTATCTTGTGTAAAAAAGGGACAAGAAATACTGTACCAGCTGGGAAAGTATGTCAGGTGGGCCACTGGAGGGAGGAAAGCACCCAGAAGAGACACCAATTTACCTGTGCAAAAATAGTCACACACACGCTGCACGCTGATAGCCACTCACAGCAAAGGGTGGTGCAAACCGCGCCAGTTAAGAGTGTACACAAACACGCTATAAGGAAACACACTAAGCATGCAGGTGACCAATAAGGAGGAGCAAAGAGTACCCAACCACCAGTGGGCCTGACCCGATCCCCAGCTGTGGCGATATACAGCCACTAAGGGTGATGCTGATGCAGCTTAATTGTATCTACGAGGCGAACACAGTTGGTCACAAACAAAACAAACAATAAAATGATCAGAGGCGCGGACACAAACTTCCCCTCTCAAAGCACCGCGGACATGCAGGCGTAACAAGACAGATCACCCACAATCAGCCAGCCCAGACAGCCGCGTCTGTGTGCGAGATATAGTACTACGTAAACAAAACAAATTGTAGAAATCATAAATAAAATACAAGGCAAAACAGCAATGGCAATAGGTAGCTCTTCCTGAAGGCAAACAGAGTAGCATTAGCATTACATTTGAACAGCAACAGATCGCAATGCAACCCATGACAGTACATGCTGGTATTACCTTGCATCCACAGCTAAACTGAGTGCCAATTCGACCAGTCGTAGTGCAGAACCCACCTGTTAACCATTCCCAGAATATAATATTAAAACTAGCACACACACACTGAATCATCTAGTCAAAATTCAAAGAATTAAAAACGCACCTTATCAGCAGACCGAGGGGCTTAGGACAAAGGGAGGAATGTGGCAGTGTTCGCTGGGGAGCTCACCGTCAAAAACTGCAATCTAATGAGTGAATGCATAAATGTGAATTAAGGGGCATTAATCTGAGCGTCTGCTGGACACCAAAATAAACCCTGGCTTACCTTCCTTGCAGCGACGGGGGATTATATTCGAAAGAGCCGAGCAACACCGCACCATCCAAATGCTGCTACATATAGCGATTTAAGGCCTAGGCTAAATGAGGAAGTGATTTACGCCATGTGATGTAAATTATGGGGCCGGCCCATGTAATCAATTGGGGGCGTAGTCCCTGGCTACACAAACATAAAATCATGCAGAAGAAACAACAAACAGAGTTGGCACATGTTTCACACGTTGTGATCGTATAGTTTTTTTTTTCCATTGAATTCACAAGTATTGATTCATTAACAGTATAAACAACATACCTGCATTCACAAATAAAACAAAGAATCCACTGAGATTAGACGATTGACGACTGCATACCCAAATCTACAGTATAAACGTAAAAGGAAATCAAGAAATTGCAAGTGTTTTCTTCATAAAGCTAGCTAACATAGCGTGGCTGCGCCAAAAGGCGTAGCCCACAATAGCTCGATTAGATACCATCTTAGACAACACTCTAGCATTACTTGCATAAATTATCTATTAATACAACTTATGTATATATGTATTTGAACCAGTGTGGAAGACAAATATGTTATTTTATATTAAAACACAAAATTATTCACGGAGCACTCTCTATGCACAGCTTACCTCCAGCAGACTAGTTCTGACTGGAGTACGGGAAGAACAAATGCTCAAAATATTGAAATGCAAAGTAGAAATGAAAATACAATTGCAGTCGCAATGTCTCATGTTTTAAACTCATGTGGATGGGTACGACATATGAAAACATTTTAAACATATAAAAACCAGTGTATATAAAAATAGAGATTACAATAACAATGTAATATCATAATTTTGAAAGAATTCACTTTATGTAAGTGAGGTTATTTTCAACTCTGTTACACCAGCCTGTGCTACAGCCAACCATAAGCACTTCACAAAAGTCTACTGAGCAGCCTACAACCCCTAGGGCTGTGAGACTGACCTCGAGAGGTAGAGAGGTTAAAACCCCTCTCAGGTTCAGACACTTAGAAAAAAAAACCCTCTTAAAAGACTCTTCTGTTCAGAAAAGAAAGGAATATTGAAAATAGGGCTAATGTTCTAGGAACAGTGACTGTTTGAGGGCAGAATAAACCCTACGTTGCTGTGGACGGAGGGCAGTCTACTCCGATGTCCTAGTTCAGGAATATATATATTGGTCGGTCAAAGGCCCTCCTTCTCGTAAAAAATGATTTTTATTTCTCTGGCTGTTGCAATTGATAGCAGTGGTTAATATAAGTGCCCTCAGTAAACAGCACAACAGACAGACAGCAAACAGTTAGAAACAGTCAAGCAATTGGCTTCTTAAGAGATGGCGAGATCGCACGCACACACTCGCGATTGCACTGACTAGGCTACCGGACATCGGTAAATTTAACGGGAGGTTCACGTCATGAAGCAGGATTAGAACCTGCGATGCGTGCGTGAGATCTCTTAAGAAGCCAATTGCGTGACTGTTTCTAACTGTTTGCTGTCTGTTTGATGCACTGTTTACTGAGGGCACTCATATTAACCACTGTTATCAATTGCAACAGCCAGAGAAATAAAAATCATTTTTTTCAAAGGAGGGCCTTTGGTTTACAAACCTTCGTCCAGCGTCCGCGAGACTGTCATAATTGATAGAACACCGAGCACTATGCAATGGCGGATCGCAACATCGATGCGTCGCGTCGCGTCGCGTCGTGTGATCTCTTAAAGCCATTTGCGTGACTGTTTCTAACTGTTTGCTGTCTGTTTGATGCACTGTTTACTGAGGGCACTCATATTAACCACTGTTATCAATTGCAACAGCCAGAGAAATAAAATCATTTTTTTAGAAGGAGGGCCTTTGGTTTACAAGCGCTTCGTCCAGCGTCCGCGAGACTTTCATAATTGATAGAACACCGAGCACTAGATTAAACAGTGCTCCGTAGCACAATGGGTAATTAAGCTGTGCAAAGCACTTGAAGCATTGTGCCAGTGTCACAGTTCTAATCCTGCTTGGTGACGTGACCACAGCGGTCTCCGTTATTTTTTCGGTATCCGGTAGCCTATGCTGTCGCGGATCATGGATGCATAACATCGTCGCGTCGTCGTGTGATCTCTTAAGAAGCCATTTGCGTCACTGTTTCTAACTGTTTGCTGTCTGTTTGATGCACTGTTTACTGAGGGCACTCATATTAACCACTGATATCAATTGCAACAGCCAGAGAAATAAAAATCATTTTTTACGAGAAGGAGGGCATTTGGTTTACAAACGCTACTGCCTGCGTCACGACGCTACTGCCTGCGTCACGAGACTGTCATAATTGACAGAACACCGAGCACTAGATTAAACAGCTCCGTAGCACAATGGTGTAATTAAACTGTGCAAAGCACGAAGCATTGTGCCAGTGTCACAGGTTCTAATCCTGTTTGGTGACGTGACCACCGCTGTCTCCCGTTATTTTTACCGGTAGCCTATGCAATCGCGGATCGCGGATCGCGACATCGTGCGTGCGTGCCTGCGTGCGTGTGATCTCTTAAGAAGCCATTTGCGTCACTGTTTCTAACTGTTTGCTGTCTGTTTGATGCACTGTTTACTGAGGGCACTCATATTAACCACTGATATCAATTGCAACAGCCAGAGAAATAAAATCATTTTTCACGAGAAGGAGGGCATTTGGTGTACAAGCGCTTCGGCCAGCATCACGAGACTGTCATAATTGATAGAACACCTAGCACTTCATGAAACAGCGTTCCGTAGCACAATGGAGTAGTCGCTGTGCAAAGCACTTGAAGCATTGTGCCAGTGTCACAGGTTCTAATCCTGCTTGGTGACGTGACCATCGCGTTCTCCCGTTATTTTTACCGGTGTCCGGTAGCCTATGACATCGTGCCTGCGTGCGTGCGTGCGTGCGTGCGTGTGATCTCTTAAGAAGCCATTTGCGTGACTGTTTCTAACTGTTTGCTGTCTGTTTGATGCACTGTTTACTGAGGGCACTCATATTAACCACTGATATCAATTGCAACAGCCAGAGAAATAAAAATCATTTTTTACGAGAAGGAGGGCATTTGGTTTACAAACGCTACTGCCTGCGTCCGCGAGACTGTCATAATTGATAGAACACCGGGCACTACATTAAACAAGCTCCGTAGCACACTGGGTAGTGTTTATTACCAAAGCACTGAAACATTGTGCCAGTGTCACAGGTTCTAATCCTGCTTGGTGACGTGACCATCGCGTTCTCCCGTTATTTTTACCGGTGTCCGGTAGCCTATGACATCGTGCCTGCGTGCGTGCGTGCGTGCGTGCGTGCGTGCGTGTGATCTCTTAAGAAGCCATTTGCGTGACTGTTTCTAACTGTTTGCTGTCTGTTTGATGCACTGTTTACTGAGGGCACTCATATTAACCACTGTTATCAATTGCAGCAGCCAGAGAAATAAAATCATTTTTTCACGAAGGAGGGCCTTTGGTTCGCGCTGCGTCCAGCGTCCGCGAGACTTTCGCCAGTGATAGAACACCAGCACTATATTAAACAGCTCCCG